>NW_008581087.1:0-27769 GCF_000691845.1 Merops nubicus | reverse complement strand
AGGGAAAGAATTGATGAATTCATACAGACACTGTTGCTGGTCTTTACTCAAACAGTCTTGTGGGGAGTTCATGTTCTTTGCCATTAAGGTTTTATGGCTGACATTTAGTATATCTGAGCCTTTCTAGGTAATGGATTTGTAACGTGGAACCAGTGAGAGGGTTAACTTGCACTTGCAGGAATGGATGGATGGATGGATGGATGGATGGATGGATGGATGGATGAATAGATTCTTTGGCACTGGGTTGAAGGAAGGGGCTGGGTGGTCTCTCATGTTTTACTTTAGCTGTGTTGGAAAATATGTAACAAAGCAGAATAGCTTCCATTGCAGCTCAGAAATACTAAAGGTGGTATTTAGTATAAGGTAGCCTTATACTAAATAAAAAAAATTACTAAATAAGAAGGATAAAATCAATATATGATTTAAAAATACTAAGTTTTAAATAAATATAAATATAAAATTTAAGCAAACAGAAACCTTAGCAAATACACTAAACACTAAGGTTTTGTGCCAGTCATGGTTGGATTTCTGTGTCTGAGGACAGCTTGTCTCCTGCTTTCACATTCTTTCTGCTGGTAATTTTAATCCACTTTTCTCCTCTAAAGTGCACCTATTTTAGTGTTTCAGCAGAGGAAAAGGTGAAAGGTAGCTATGATAAACCATTTCTCACGTAGCTGATTTAATATATCTTTGAAAGTTCTTCTAAGCTAAACTCATCATTCAAAAAACAATGTAGAAAACTTGCAGTGCTGCTGAAGAAAACTCAGATTCATACACCAGTCACAGAAAAAGTTATTATGTACCATCCTATAAGGGGACATCTGAAATATTTATAATGATAGTATCTGCAAATGTACTTCTTCAAACAGTTTCTTCCAGTATTCTTCCAATGCTTCTGTGAAACAGGATTATCAACACAAAAATAATCATGTCTTCGGTGCCTGTAGTGTGAAAAAAGCCATCATCATCATCAACACTTTTGAAGGAACACAGTCACTTCTTGAAACATTTCCTTAAAAGATTTTGAATTCCCATACAAAGTTTGAAACTATTCTGCACCAGACATGTCATTCAGTTAACTTAGTTCTCCAAAATTAATACTGCTTCTAGGACAAGTATTCCAACAAAGCTAGTGGATTAACTGTGGAGTTATGCCAATGAACTCAAGAGCAAACTTATCTTAAGACAACACGGATTTGATGTGCAAGATTGTTGTGCAAGACATCACAGATTTGCTGTAATATTTTCTTTGTTAAATGACTTACCCTCTACTGTCTCCCTAGGCTTTTGTTGCTGTTAGCAAGTGTTGTAGACTTGGGCACTAGATGGCGAAGTTAGGTAAACTGCAATCATACTACCAGCTCAAAATAAAGGAGTTAAAAATAATCCACAAGTTAGTTTGAGAAAAACAGAACAAAACAAAAAACAGCACGAGAAAAAAAATCCCAAACAACAGAAAATATCTTCAGTATCACTGGGATGTAGAAAAGTGGTCTGGTGTCCTACTGGCAGCCCTTACTTCTCCACAAGGAGAAGCATATAGCCTCTCAGAAAGGTTAAAAGGATGGAAGCTGTGAACCCCTTTACTCCGAAGGCATGATACCCCAACAGAGCTTCTGTGCAAAAAAAAACAGCCATCAAGTAACTCAGTGGTGGTTTTCAGGCTGTCTCCTGTGGAGTTTACAGTGCTTCTCAGCAGAGGTCAGGGAAGGCACTATTATGATGGAGCAAAAGGGATTATTTAGTGAAATAACCTCAATGCACTAACTGTATTTCCTTTGCAGATTACTGCTGGACTTTATTTTTTCCTGCTGCCTCAGAGGTTTTGAAGCTGTTTCTGGAGCCAGAAATGGAAGGTATAGGAGCTAGGACTTTTCATCACATTAGTTCTAGTTATACCTTTGCCCTTTGCTGCCTTTCCTCTCCTCTTATAGAATCGTAGAATCATAGAACATTTTAGGCTGGAAGGAACCTCTAGAGCTTATCTGGTCTAATCTCCCTACACAAGCAGGGACATCTCAACCTAGGTCAGGTCACCCAGGACCCTATCAAGCCTGACCTTGAATGACTCCAGGGTTGGAGCCTCCACTACCTCTCTGGGTAGTCCACTCAAATGATCAATCACTCTTATACTAAAGATTTTTTTTCCTAATATCCTGTCTACCTCTATCCTTTCCTAGTTTTAAACCATTACACCTTGTCCTATCATTACAAACCCTTTTGAACAGACCTTCCCCTGCCTTCACGTAGGCCCCTTCAGGTACTGGAAGTTCACTATAAGGAGCTCTCAGAGCCTTCTCTTCTCCACGCTGAACAGCCCCAACTCCCTCAGCCTGTCCTCATACGAGAGGTGCTCCAATCCCTCGATCACTTTTGGTGACCTTCCTTTGGCCTTGCTCCAGTATGTCTACATCCTTCTTGTGCTGGGGGCTCCAGAGCTGGACACAGCACTCCAGGTGAGGTCTCATGAGGGCAGCACAGAGGGACAGAATCACCTCTCTTGATCTGCTGGCCACAGTTCTTTTGATGCAGGCCAGGATGTGATTGGCCTTCTGGACTGCGACTGCACATTGGTGGCTCGTGTCCAGTTTTTCATCCACCAGCAATCCCAAGTCCCTTTCCACAGCACTGCTCACCAGTATATCCTCTCCCAGCCTATACTGATAGTGCTGGTTACCCTGGCCTGGGACCCTGCATATCTTGTGGTATCCCACTGCCTCTAGTGCCACCCCTTACTAAATAATGGGACACATCTCTGTGTGGACTTATGGGGCATGGGAAACTTGGAGTAAAACTGCATTTTGGTCATTAACTCTTCCTTGTCCTGTTACTTCCAGAATGAATCCAGCCTTCACTACCAAGAGTTTTTGAGGGAAGGCAAGTCCATGGGTGTGTGTGAACTGCACAGTTGTAGAGGAAGGAGAAAACAGAATTTTGCCAAACTGGGTTTTTGGAAGGGATGGGAGCTGCTAGAGTTTGCTGAGTAGTTTGAAATTCTTAGTGGTGTCCCTGGCAGATGGGTTAGGGACCCAAGTGCACGTACAGGGTAAAGAGTTAAGTGACAAATTACATCTGTCTCATATCTTCACAAAGCTTTGCAATCTATACTAAAGCTACAAGCACCAGAAATTTGGATGATATTTCTGTATCTCTGGACATATCTATATATGCATAAAACCCCCTTGCAATATCTCTAATCATCATAGAGAGCAGTGCCAAGGTATTTTGACCGTGGCTTTGGGCAAAACCCACTGAAAACCTCCTAAATAAGAGTTGCCATGGTCCCATGGTAAGAAGCCCTAAGAAGAAAATCTCAGATGTTGCTCAGGGCAATGCCCTTCAGCCAGGAAAAAGGCAGCAAATCAGTATGGAGCACAAGGCTGAAACACCCCAGAAGCCATTCTGTAAATCACACAGTCCTGACATTCTAGCAGTTACACTTCTATCTAATCTGGATGTGGATAGCCACTGTCAGAAGCCTAGCATATCTTGAGAGCGTAATGAATTTCTTGGAAACCTCTGTAGGACTTTATTCAGCCTTTTAGCACCATGCTAAAAGCATCCTCTATTTGGACCTCTTTGAGATAGGTGTGTCCAGGCCTGGCAGCATGTTTCCACTGGAGATCCAGGGACTGGTGAGATTCCTGAGGGTCAGTTATTTGATAACATGTGAATGTCACAAAAGTTCCTGTGTCCTAGCTGTCACATCTGGAGTTTTGTGCTGTAGTGCCTTTCATGAAGGGTCAATGAACAGCCTTTGCAGTGCACTAAGCAGTGAGCAACTCTAGCACAATGCTCTAGAGGCATTTTCTTCCTCAGAATTTCTCATGTGGGACTTTCCACAGCTGTGAAAGCCTTCTCTAGTGCATGACAGTAATTGCTTTGCTTATAGGGCAAACTGGAGCAGGGAAAAAGCAGGAAAAAATCCTTGCTCCTTTTCCCACACAGACCAAAAAATCCACTGTCTGGCCTTGAACCAAGGACCAAGAAATAATCTCTTACTATGTAGCATGTTGAGCTGGGGAAAGTGCTTTGACATTTTAAAGGATGTTTTAAAATCATCTCATACACAATTCTGTTGGGAGGCATCAGGATCTGGGCTGTACTCCAGGGGAAGGTGAGTCAGGAGGTGAGGGCAGCCACGTGGCAAGCCAGGCAAGGGCAGGCAGTGCCTCCATGCCAGGGCATGGTCCCAGGGAACCAGATGCAGCCAAGGGCCCTGGTAAGGCCTTTAAAAACTTCTGTGCTAGGTTCCTAAGCATCCAAACAGACCTCCAGGCTATGTACAGAGTACTCTGCTATTAGGTCATGAAGCAAATGGATAAATGTACTGTCTGTTGGTAAAAATCCTCAGCCAGGAATTGCCTGCCATTAGAGTCTCTAAACCATTTTTTTTCACCAGGAGAACACAAAGGTATAGTAAACATTTTGCTTTCCTTTTCTCACACCTGACTTCACATTTTTTTTAACTGGGGAGATTGATTTCAGCAACAGGCTCTCACTGAGGTTCATGTTAGAGAGATGATTCTTTAGGTAAAATACATGAAAGAAACCCTAGCATTGATTTATTCTGCCAGTGTTGCTATTTATGGCATTAATCAAAAGTTGCTGTAATTAAGCTGCTTCTAGAGAGACCACTGTTCAGCCAGTTGTTGCTACTTGTTTGTTTTTTTGGGGTGTAGGGTGGTGATATTTATGAAATGTTGCAAAAGAGTAGATTTTGTTATAACACAAAAAGTCTTGAAAGCCTCTCTTCTGCCCTTATGGGTTCTTGTTTTCCTGTTTGCATGCTTTCCTCTGTTTTTCAGACAAAATGCTTTCCTCTGTTTTCCTGTTTTATCTCTGTTTTTCAGGAAGTACTTGCCAAGCCCATGTTCACATGAGGATATTGCTGATGGCTCCACATGGACCACAGAGGTCCCTGTGCAGTGAGTCCTGTGGAGGGAATGACATATTGTTAACATCCCCTTCCCACTGTCAGGAATGCAAGAGCTTTCCTTCTGGCTTGTCCATCTTCTCCTAGGACTGCACTATGGACAGCTAAGGTCAGGTTTCTCTGGGTTGATCATTCTTAGGGGCTTAATTTGATTCCTGTTTGATCTGTCCTTTGACTGCTTTAAGTTTTTTTCAAGTGACTGCTTTTATGATGTGCAACTGATGTTTATTTCCTTTGTGTGGGCCATCACTGCAGGCTGTCTGTTAATTGTGGCAGTTCTCATCACATAACTGTTAGGGTAGGAATGCATACGTACATATACATGTAATAAACACATACATAAAAATTCACATAACTGTTAGGGTAGGAATGCACACATACATATACACGTATGGGGTTTATCAATTAAAAAAATAAAAATGTAAAGGACCAAGATTCTATATACTGACACTTAGTAAAAAGCCAAGGAGTTATTTTTGTCAGTGCAGTACTGTAAATAGCAGTTGAGTAGTCTAGTTATTTATCAATACTTGGTGTTGATTCTTACTTAGATAATCTCTATCAATTAAAAAAATCGTTATGCAATAGTTAGTAGTATTCAGATAGAAGTCTTCAAAGCAATAAAGAACGCATAAAAAAGGTATTGCGATTATTGTGCAGTTCTGAAGGAAGTTGTCAGTACCTGTGAAGTATTTATGGCATCCATAGGCTCTCAGAAGTAGATTTATAATTTTTTTGTCATTTTACATTTTTTCTCCTTTCTGACAAGTTTTGATAGAATGAAACATCTATTCTCTTCTCTGAAATATTCTTGGTAAGGAAGAGAACATCAGCAACCATGGAGATTTTCTATTAGAACTTTATGTTGGAGACTTATAAGTTTATTTCCACTCCACTATGGTTTTGCAAATGGAAATTACAGTTAATACATCACACAAATGTCAGTGTCTAGTTCAAAGCAAAGCATGCTCCTTGGAAACTTTCTGTATGGAATGATGCAAATGAGGACACACAGGTGGTAAAATGGCAATTTCTGGTGCAAGTTTACTAACACGAGCTCTTTGACTGATACTATAAGATATGGATACTGTACATGAACAGTAGCTTCTGTTGAATCCAGATATCTTAAAACTTTTGCTGTTACAAAAACTGTTACTTCACAGTGACATCTGTTATATTTCTTTTGAAGTTCAATGTTCTCCTTTTGTTAAGACACAGTATAGTGACTTAATGACAGTGCCAATCACAGTGAAATAGAGGATCTTGGAGGTTGGATAGTTTGTCCTCAGAACACCTTCCCTTTGGACCACAGTTATGTTGAAATGTCCCACTTTTAAGAAAAAGATATTTATGACATGAATCACCTGCTTTTGAGTTGGTATTTCAGATTGTTTGACAAAGAGCAGCCTCTTGGTTAAAACATATGAATTTTAAGTGCGTTCCCTAGGCAGTCTTCCCAATTTGCTTATAAATGACTTATCCATTGCTTGTGTTTTGCCCACAGATTTTTTTCCTATAAAAGCACAAAAGAAAGACATATGCAGAAAACAAATAGTTACCTTTGAACAGAAAATGAAGAGCAGTAAGAAAGCATGAAAATTAACAGAGATAGTAATATTATACGGTAGAAAATTAATAGGTAAAACTTATTAATAAGGGAATGAAAGTATCCAAATCACACAAAATAAGGAAGTTTTTCAATCTGAATACAGTGTTTTCTAAGGCATTCTATTTTTTTTTTTTTTAATAAGAAAACTGATAAGCCTTAAGAGATAAAAACCCCTTTGGCTTCTCATTTTACTTCTCATTCTTTTCAGCACTCAGAGGTCTAGATGTGCAGATTCATACAGAACCTTTTTAGTAACAGCTTTACCACCTTTTTAGTTTTTATGGATGTGTCAGGAAAAGAAAGCAGGCAAAATTCTTCAGTCTGAAGGTGTTTGGTATGTCAGAAGGCACTTTCATTGTAAGCACAACTGACTTCCACTTTACATGCTAGAGTCTGGAAAAGTGCTCATTCAGCCAGCCAAAGCAGGCTTCCCTCACACACTGCTGCCAGTCCAGCAACTAGCACATACACACTAACAACAATTAATCATGTGAAAGCAAGACAAATGTCGACCCTTTAAAAACCTTCATAACATTTAATGAATATTACTGCATGTACCTAAACACCACCTACTGAAAGAAATGTCCCATAGGTGCCTTGCACAACAGTCACTAAGTATTTCCAGCTGTATCCAGGATTTCCCTGCTGTGATACTCAAGGTATTGAATCTGTTGTATTAAGATGGTCGCTCCAGGATTCTGCTAGAGGCAGAAGTATGCAAGGAGGGTCTACTTCCATGACCCATCTAAGCCAGGGCTTGGTCCAGCTCCCAGTGAAGTTAAGGAAAGACTGAATTAAAATGGGATTCCTTTTGGCTATGATTATTTTATTAATAAGCTTGACTCTCTGTCCCCTCCACAAAAAAAGATAAATTCAGGATGCTGAACTATAGTGATTTATGTGGTAGAAAAATGTTTCACATTCATCTTTAAAGTAAAATCATTCTTCTCCTAGATAAAAAGTCATGTTTTATTAAAATACCCTGAATTCTCACCTTTAAAGCTAAGAACCAAAGAAAAATCTCAGAATCCACTGATGATATGAGGAAAAATAAACTTCTGTACATGTAATTTCACCTATTCACTTTGAAAAGACATTTTAGAGAGAATGGATTATCTCCAAATCATATGGAATAATTTATTGGTGTAAGCACCACACTACTTTTATTTGTGCGTTTCAATTACACTGCTTCTTTAGTCCAATTAGCTCAGTTGCTGCAAAAATAATTTGCTAACAGGGCCATCCTCTGTGCAGTGATTGAAATGAAAATGTTATTGCTGCTCATTCTGCCCATGAGATGTGGACCACATCAAGAGAAGAAAGGATTTAGAGAAACAGGTCCTTCGAAACACCCTGGCACTTGAGGAATATGGGTATTTTGGGTTTGCAGAGCCCAGGCTTTGGCATTCCTTCATTTACTTGTACAAGTCAGAGGTGCTAGTCCACGAGTATGATACAATGCATGGTTCTTCTAGAGTGTAAATGAAAGTCCTAAGCTTGGGTATGTCATCTCTTGGGCAATTGGGGCCAAGCTGGCACAGTGGCTGTGTATCTGAATGTCGATGCACATGAGGTGGCAAGCCAGCAGACTAGGGGAGGATATAGCTAGCTTGTTCCAATGCATCTCAGTCTTGTGGTGGAGCAGGGAGATGGGATATCTTCTGCCAGGAAATGTCAGAGCCAGAGCCCTTCTCCTCAGCTCTTGGCAGAGTCAGAGGTGCAAAAGTGCCCAGGCTCCTCTCTGTAGCTCTCCAGCTAATTCTGAATTCACATCAGATCAGGAGGGGAGCAGAATATTCTTGTCAAATGCTGAAGTTCCAGAAAATTCAGAGGGGAAGAAACAAATGAAGCTAAATCTTAAGCATGGACCAAGCTCTTCATAAAACATCTTTCATTCCTAAATCACAAAGCTAAAGAACTTATTCTTCTGCCTGAAAACACCATTCACTAATGATGTAAAGAAATCAATGACTTCTGTAAGAGACTCTAAGGAAGCCAGTGGACATAGTTCATCACTTCCCTTGTCAGAATTACCAGAGTACATAAACACTGATCCAGGAGCTGTGCAGTTTCTTCACATCCACTCAGATCTCATGAAGCACACAAGAATAGCGGGCACAGAGTTCAAAGAAGGGAAAAATTCCAGTGAAACCATCTTAGCTAACAATGAAGTAAAAATAAATTAGCAAGAGTGGTTCCTTTGTAAGCATTCAGAATAAAGATGTTTGTCATGTTTTTGAGACTTTTATTGGCAAATATTTTTTACATGTATTTACTGGCTGCAAGAAATAGTCTGAAGTTAATTTCTAGTTGCTGAAAAGAAATGGTAATATTTGAAGATAAATAACAAGAGGTTTGAAGTAGCAGATAAGGAGGATAATGAACTGATCTAGGGAGGCACTGCTTCTGTTGAGGCAAGCATTATCATCTTTATAACAGCACCATTCAGCCCTGAACTTTCTTTGAATTAGTTGCTTTTTCTCTGGTGAAACTGGGCTTACTGACATTTTTCATTTTTTCAGTTTAAATGGGTTCTGTGATAATAAGGGTGCTGGTTTTCATGCTACATTGACCATACACAGCTTTGCCTAGTGAGAATTTGACAAATGATTTCACACTTGGTGCAGTTGGAGAAGCGGGAGGGAGAAAAGTCAGGACTTTTACTTCTGTAACTGTGATTCTGAATTTTACATCTCTCTTTTTGTGAGTTGCCTCTTCAGATGCTAAGTAATATGATTCACTGTGCCAGACTGGGTTTGCTGCTTCTTAGCCGTAATATCAATAAAGGAATTTTACTGTATGATTCATTAATAGAGATGTTTAAGAACTGAGATTTGTAGGTAATCTGTTGGGACCAAAGAAGAAAATCTGTGCGCACACAGAAACAACATAATCTTAAACATTAGCTGCCTCCTTGGCCTTTACAGAATTTGCCAATCTGGGTACTTGTCAAAAATGGGAAATAGTTGTCACTTGGATTAGCTGTTTTCACAGTTTGTATTGCGTGTATGTTTGCATGGTACTTGCCAACAGAACTGTTTATTTCTGACAGTTTTGAAGAATCCCTAAAAGACACTCTGAATAGTGTCAAAACTAGTTGCTAGATAAGGTTAGGGGTATTTAAGGTTTTAACCTTTCCCATGCTAGATAAGTAAATATATCTCCTAGTTTGTTTGTTTTGTTTTGTTTTGTTTTTTAAATACCCTGCCAATACTGCTATTTGCATTGGTAAATTCTTCTGCACTAGGTTCTCTCTCTGTCATAGAGGATGCCTTTTTATGCTGCAACATCTTATTCTTATTTAGAAGTACAGTATTTTGAAAAACTATTTTTAGAACGTTAACAAAGGGACCAGAATAACATAGACAGATACTTTTTCCTCATATTTTAATGGATACAGAAATACTTTCAAGAACGGACCCTGTTCAGCTATGTGGACTTTCATTCAAGAAATTGAAATGGACTCCCTCACCCAAGCCATTGCCACTATTATTTTCCTACCATCTTCACCTGCCACCCACCCCTGGCATAGCTGCATCATGCACGTATACATGCATGTACATCTCTTCTTACCTGGTTATCCTCCACTCCTTTAAATGCTGTCCAGAACCTAAACTATATTTCAGTTCAGTTGTTACAGAAATTTTGCATAACCTAACACAGATTCAATGTCATGGGTACTGCAACAACACACTCACAGCAGATATCTTCTGGAAACCACACTAGGAGAGGATATGGGCAACAAGGTCTCCACCAAGCTTCAGAGGATCTTTGGATCAAAGTGTGGAAAGAGCTTAGTTAATTTCGTGAAGGGTAAGTAGAGAACAGTCAGCACTGATGCACCTTGCATAGCACATCAGAAAATTAGTGCACAGTACTGAGGAAAATATATGTACAGTGACAAAGTAGCATGTGCCTGTTAGATTGATGCTTGAAGACTTCTGACTGACTTACCCTATTCTTTGGACTGTGAGAATTTTTGTGTGTGTTTGTTTGTTTGTTTGTTTTTCCAGCATCCTAAGGAGTCCTAACAGGGTTCAACAGACCTGTCTGAGCTTGGGCAGGTATGATACTGCTATGAGATCCTTCACAACCAGACAGAATTACCTTTATGAACTTTTTATTCCTAAAATACAGCTGTCTTCAGTGAGGTCCAGGATCTGTTTTCCATGTGAAAAGGTGACTTCAGCAAGTTTCTGCCATAGAAAGTATGAAACATTAATTGGCAGGTGATCCTTCAATGTAAATACACTGTGCAACCGTGCAAGGATGTTGTAGCTGATTCCAACAGGAAATGGGGTATTTGATGGATGACTGTGTCAGCAGTCCCCAAAGCTATCTCATAGCATGAGAAATGCAACCAATTGCTCTGGTCTGACCCATGGGTCTCAGGAGCTTTGTGGACAAAGAGATTTTGGGTTTTACAGACTAAAAAGATTAAATGTAGGGAATGGATGTAACCATATAAAATCAATGGTGATTGTAATAAAAGTGATTATCATGATCCTGCTCTGCTTTATTCGATGAGCACCTCTTTGGGCAGGTGTGAAGGGAAGAGCATCCATAAACTGGTAAGAGATAGGTGGTCAGCAAATATAGGGTGAGAGAAGGACACAAACTGGGTCGATGCTTTGCTAGTAATTCCTTTGTGGAAAGGATTATACCACCCAGCCAGATTTAAAGGTGGATTCTCAGCCTCACTGAAGAGAGCACTTGAAGGTGTGTATAGGCAGCAGGATTTAATTTGCAGAGATAAAATCTCATGTGGCAGATGAAAGAAAGCCAGTGAAGGGATTTGAAAAGGGACTTGAGATTTTTAAGACGACTGAAAAGGTATTGTGTTTAGTTTAGGCAAATAGGCTAAAGTGAAAACACTTTCAAATCAATCCTTCTTTACAATAAAAAAAGTGACCCATTTTTTCAGAATAGTCTCATCTTCATTGGTCAGAACAAAAGGTAGTAAATTATTTACGGTGATGAGAAGCTGTCCTGGTACTTTTCCTGATAGATTCTGGACTAAGGAGAGCCTTTGAAAGTTTATCAGCCCAGCTGTGTTATGGAGTTTAATCTGGATATGTTCAACATGCTTCCAATAAGACATGAAGCTGGCTAGTATTTGCTAACTACATCACAACTTCATTCAGAATGAGAAAGTTAATACCATAATTCTTTTTTGAACTACTGTGTGCAACTGTCACAAAATTTCTGTGCAAATTTCTTCATTTTGTCTACTACATTACAGATTAGAATTAAATATTAAAACATTTAACGATGTTTTTACATTGATCTTCCTGTTTTCTGAAGCATTTGCTTGAAAATATTTGTAAATTTGTTTTCCTGTACGAGTCCTAATTAAATGCTAGAACAACAGACAATTCCACACGTGCCTTTGATGAATTAGGCTCACTCTGAATTGCCAGTTTTCCCCTTATTTCCTCCATACAGCTTGTTCAGTTAATGTTGCCTTCCTTATCCAGTTGTGGACACGACAATTACCTATGCTTTCCACTTTCAATTATAATTTATGATATTGTAATAGATACAAACCAAAATAAGGACATAAAAGTACAGAGAATCAGAGTGTGTATCTCAGCCACACCAGGGCTTGGCCCAGGTATATCCCATCCTTACCACACTCAGGTGTTTGGAGGGGAAGGCTGAACACTTGGGCCAGGTGGATGCTGTGGTCAAGTTTTCAGCTCTGAGGACCTGAATTAGGAATCTGTGTAGCTGCGATTTGCTGTGTTGTGACTTCTGCTCCCTTTCCCCAGGGCAGTGTGATGGGCCACACTATGCAACAAGGAATTCCTCTCTTCTGGAAAACCTCTGTTTTTCTCCTGAGAGGCTACATGTCAGTGATTTACTGTCCTGCCTGAATGCAGACCATACTGGGAGAAAGCACCGAATCAGGAAATTGGAGTAGTGGTAAATGAAGGCATCACGTGAGAAAGTAGAGGTCAGTATCTCCTGTGAAGCACCCTTAAAACCAGTTTCACTTAAAATATTTCATGAAATTTTTTTCACAAATAAAAAGTATCTTCTGTCCCTCCATCTCCATCTTTGTCTGGATTTGTTGCAAGACTAAAAATTTCACGCAAAACCTCCTATATGAAGGTATGACCACAGACAGAAATTTGATGAAAAGCAACAGGAAGGATATTCATTAACAGCTGAACTCCAAAGATGCAAAAAGCTTGGAAGATTAAAAATGGCACAAAATCTTTCAGCTGGATGCCACATTTGCAGTGCTGTTCCTTTGCTGATTAGGATGGTGGCCTTATACATAAAAAGAAAGACCTACAGTAAACTTAGGGGTTTGTAATAATTATAGTAAAACAGATGTTATTTTTAATAAAGTACAGAAGGATATTTATGAGCTTTTTTGCCATTCAGTTGCCAGACTTAGTCCTTTGAATAATTTATTTTTTTGTTCCTTGCCTTGTGCTTAATTTCCAATAATAGAATTTAGCTTTGTTTAGCTTTTTAAACCACTCCTTTTCCCATCTGTTACTTTATATAATGTTATTCATTTTTCATGTTTTGACATTCTTAGGCTAGGCCAAGGCTGCTATGGGTTATGAATGAATTAACAAGAGCAAACATGAAGGATTTCTTCAGAACCTGAAAAAATGCTCATATGTTCAATTAAATGCTGTTTCTGTATCTGCAATAAGTGATTTGTTTCCACTTAGTTATTACTCCAAAAAGCCATTTTATACTAACCTTGAACTCTATGAATGGAATGAATCCTTTAAACAGAAAGTACTGAAAATATCTCTGTCCTGAAGATGTTGTGTTGAACCTTAGTTCTGACTATATCACAGACTTGATTTGATTTCATATTAGAATTATCTTACAGTTATGAATTTAAAAGAAAGCAATTTATTCTTTTCAGCTGATTAATTTTTTTATATAACCATTTCCATTTCACTCACTTGTTTCCATGCTTCCCCATGGAAGGGGAAGATTCAACGCTTCTCCGAAATTTTGTAGGCACCATTCTACCTCTTGCTCCTCTGAAAAGAAAGTAAATTTGTGAGGAATGTAACAGCATAGTTACCTTGAAGTACAGTGGAATCTGGGAATTAGTTTTAATTAATGATGGCAATTCAGTTTTAGTTTTAATTATTTGCAGTGAAGTGAAAGCAGCAAAATATCATTCTGTAAAATCAACAGTTTACTGGAAATAAAGCATCTCTTTAATCTCTCCTGTTAATTTTTTTTTTTTACTCAGTTTGGGAAGAACTTGCCATCTTCTGCTTGAATTGTGTGTCTTACTCAAGATATAAATAATAAAGTACAAAATAATGAGATTCTGCTGTATGTGAAAGCACTGCAGTGTCTTGAGGAATAGAAAATAAAGTGTACTTGAGTGCTCTCGGCAGGAATCTGAGCAGTTCCTTCTAGTTATTTTTCTTTCCAGCTGCTGTTTTTAAAGTTTCTCTCAGGTAAGGCACTGGGACAAGGATTCACAACAACTTCTAAAATGTGGTCTCAAAACAGTTAAACACTAAATTGGAGGATTCTCTAAGAGAAGGTGAATTTTGGTGAGTAGCTGTCAGCACAAGGGTGGATTCCCAGCCTGTGTTACAACTTTGTGGTCTCCCTGGATTGAATAGGTCTCTACCTTGCCATCACAACCCTGTATCTGATCAGTATTGATGGCACTGGGTAACCACCTATACAAAGTTTCATTATTCAAACACTTGCCACATGTATGTCGGTCAGTCTTAAGGCTTGTTACATAGAGTGAAAAGGTGAAAAAAGCCAACAAGAGCCTATGTATAATTTAATCCTAAAGCTAAACAGGCAATATTACCTTTTAAGGGAGATAATAAAACAGGGAAGGACAGAAACAAAGAGTTAATAATAGTATTACTTGGGGCTTGATCAGACAAGAAAAGACCAGCAGGTGCACTTGAGTGGATGTCAACTATCTGAATAGCTTGGCTTATATGACTTTAAGTGGTAATCCTAATTAAGTATCCATTTTCACATCTAAATGCCTAATAATTTTAGTGTCTCAGTGAACAGAGGATCATTCCTTTCTATCAGTAACATCCCTTTCTATTAGTGCATCATTTACAGAAGGAAATAGAATAATTAATTGCATGATTATATGTCTTTTATCACTATATGACTGGCACAGATGAAATCTGCAACACCTTGACATGAACAGGGTTTCAAAAGAGACTCCTGTAACTGCCAGAGACATGACAAAGGAAAGAAGGTGAAGATGACAAAAGTCACTTTTCTATTTCCTTGCAAGCTCAGTGTCAAGCGTAGCTCAGCTGAATTTGGGAAACTGATTAGGCAAGTTTGTTAAATTTTTAAACCATTTGAGTATCATATGATGTTTAAGAATACAGTATGCTTTATTTTTACACAGGTATGCAGAAGTCCACAAGCATTTAGAAATTTAAATAAGATTGTATCAGACTGAAATTCATGGTATGTTCCCTGGCGATACCACCAAAACTTTAGTTTTTGTAAAAAAATCTTCAAGCACAGCAGCACTGCCTTTCTGCACTAGTTTACATCTCTATAGTGTAGCCCCTTTTTCCTGCACTTCTCTAATGCTGCATGAGAATAAATTACATGTTTGATAAAACCAACATTTTCAAAATCCAGGATGGGCTTCTATTGTTTTGCTTATGAAGTTGTCAACACTCAAGATCAGCATGGGATTCAAATGTGAATCTACTGCATCTATAGGTGGAAAGCTGTATTTGATTTGAAAATTCTGTACTGTTTTTTATCTTTTCACATCATGTGTTTTCCTCTGCTGAGGCACAGTGAACTAAATTAATTATTCATTTATCAACCAGAAAGACTCAAGGATACTTTCCTTGTAAGAATGCTGGAAAAAAGAAAGCTGTACTTTCTAAACTAGAGTTACCAGTAGTATTTGCTTGTGAAAATTGGAGTTTGATGTTCTTCATCAGAAAATACCTTGAGTGGTTGAAAAGGAAGTGTGAAGCAGTCACATTTTAATTTTATATAGAAAGTGAAGACATCTGCTCTTTTTCTTGCACATGGATAAAATAACTGAAAAAAAATGTTTATCATTTGTTCCCAGCCTGTGGCAACTACTTTGAACCTGGAGCACTTTTATTTTTTGCTTGGTCCAAGTCTATGGAAAAATGAGGTTTATAATTAGAAATGCTACTATAGGCTGAAATGTACAGTGGTACAGTTGACATTATAAGAGGAAAGGGAAGTTTCACTCTGTTGCCTGGAAGTCAAAAACCCCAGACCTTATCTCAGGCTTTGCTAATACAGTTCATAGAACCCTGATGAGCCAAAATTCTTGGCTATAATTTAGTTTAAGGCTTATGATCTACATAAATGAATTCAAATAATTTCCTCTGAAGTATGGTTGTTCATAATATGCCAAATATTGAGTTATATTTGTCAGTTTGGTTGCTCTGTATCTAGGTTACAGTTTCCATGAAACAGGCAAGACATAATTAAATTCCCACAGAAATATTTGGTACTGTGACAAGTCTGCCTTAGCGTGTTGTTGTGTGGACTAAATATCGATGGGTTTACCTTCTTCTGTACCTTACTGACATCTCTTATGAGGCTTCTGAGAAATAATATAACTAATCCAAAAGGAGAAGGAGATCTGCTTATTTCTGCTGTTGTGAAGGAATGCATTACTTCTGTGTTAGGCACATTTTTAAGCATTCCCCAAATATGGATAATTTATATTTGGGTAGCAAAGGAGATCACGTTAGACTAGAAACCTGACTGTTAGTCACAGAATGAAACCTAAAGAAAAAGGGGTGTGGGGAGTGTATGTATCTTATCCCCAGCAGCTTACACTTGTGATCTAAAACAGCAGACAATGCATGATGGAGGAGGAAAACCAGGAGAAATTATTTGAGAAAAAATGTTATCAGATCAGGCATCGTGATACCCACCAGTATGCCAGTGGAGTAACTATTGGTAGTTGTTTTCTTGGCATATAGACAAAGTTTTAAATAGACAGATAAAGGGGAATAATGGCATAGCTTTGTTCACGTTCATAGGGAACACCTTCCAGAAGTAAGAGGCAGCATGGGGAAAGGTGTGAAAATGCTTTTATCAAAACCTAACAGATGTTAGAGATGGCAATTGTGTTAGGGGCTGGTCAGAGGTAGCAGCCAACAACCCAGTACTAAATGAGAACTGTGAGGTTGGATAGGAACAAGATCTGAAAGCTTTTGTGAGGTTAAGGGAGATTATATTTGAAGTAATCCATGGAGAAATTTGGACACAGGGTTAAAGGGCTGGAGTGAGAGTCCAGGGAACTATGCATGGAAGACCTTGTTCTTACCTCACCTGGTGAGGTGTGCTATGTAGACTGAGAGGGTGACAGAGAAAGTCACAGGACTTTTGGGACCCAAGAACATCAGTGTGCCTGGCAGTTCCCTTTTGCTGGGTGCATCTTATATGACAAAATATGCCATGACTAGAGAATTGTTTTAAAAAAAACCCTAAATATGACAGTGAGGCAAAACATCTCTGGCAAGGTGCAATGAGCCACCATAGATTGAGTTCTCATTCAGGAGCCATTTTGGCTTAATTAACAGGGTGGAAGACAAGATTCTCTGCCTATGTACAGCTGTACTCCTATATATCCAAATGATCATACTTCACAAGCTCTGTCCATTTGTGGAGAAGCGTTTTACTTTTTGCTTATGCAGACATGCTGACAGAAACTAGTTGAGGTCTCTGCCATCAGAGGAACCCTGAGTGCCAGTGCTAGGGTCTGGGGTACAGCTCACTCTTTCTGGCCATTCACAGGCTAGGCACAGTGCCACAGTCCCCACAGAGACAGCTCTATCTTAAGCCCTTAAAATCTGTATTTTTTAGCTGCACAGGCATGTCATGTTGTGGCCAGGATGGTGGCTATCTTATTAACTCCCTGTTACACCTAGCATTAGATGCTCTCTTTTCCCCCATCTGAATGACAGCACTTTATAAATTCCTCTTCTCCTAAAAGCACATGCTTTTTGCCTGTTCCCAGACCAGTATTTTGTAAATGGCTGCTCCAAAACCCTCTTTCCAATACTGCACAAACAACTGCATGTCAGCCATTTATCCTCATTTCACACCACCTCTCTCCCTAGCAACTGAGCATGCTGCAGAAGGTCAGAGACTTATGGTCCTGATGTAGAGCCAGTTGGTATTTTTCCTCCTTCTCCATTAGAACAATAGGTTTTCTTTTCAAGGTTCACTCTGCTACTTGTATTTTTTTCTTTCTTCTTTTACTAGTTTTTTTTTTAAGGCTATGGGATGCTTTTGCTGACTTACCAAGTCAACCATTTTTTTCAGAGGCACTATCTTCCCTTTGGCAAGATAATTGAACTTTGATGGAGGCATAGCTCAAATTTTAAACCAGATTATTAAAAACTATTAATAATATCTAAAATATTGTACAAATATAAAAGGCCCCATAAATCGTGGCCAAATTATTACATGAACATTCATTCTAATTTTATTAATAACAGAAATCTAGAAATCTTAAAAATAAAATATAAGCACAAACAGGCTATTTACATGATTTTTTTCCTGACACCAGTTCATATATGGCTTATTACACTACCATGTGTGCTTAATCTCTCTACTTAAGAAATATAACATTAACTATTCTTCAGAGGTAATTATCTTTCATAAGCAGGTCAACTTTCTTTCTTATTATTAATTTTATCAGAAAGATGAATTTTACGCATTAATATGATTCTTTTGATCTTAAACTATTTGTAATTTTTCTTAACAGTGAAGCCTTCAAGGCAACTGATAAGAGTTCAGTATGAAGTATTGACAATAATTTTCCTTGAAGCTTGAGTTGGTGTAATAACACCAGGAAATGCTTTATAAACTTTCCTGTGTCTTAATCCCAAATGGATAGGGTCTCATTCTCTTTGTTATAATGATGTAAGAACTATTATTACTATTCCTATGGATCTGGAATAAGGACCAGATGGAGATGAGAAAGAAAACCTGTATTTAAACAACACCACAATACACAGTGCGGCCTCGTATGCTCACAGCTGCTACAACCTAACAATATGTAAAACCTTATGATACAGATCTCTGATGATTTAATGTTTCTGTCTTGTCTAGAAAGGACTCTGGAGAAGTTTTTCTTATTTCTTCAGAGGATTAAGAAGAGCTCTTGTAGCTTTAGCATGTGTCCTCAATATCCAGAGCACCGTTAGTACTCAGATTGTTCTTCAAATGCATGTTCCACAATTACCTGGAGCTGAAGCCTTGGTTGTTAAAGACCATACTAAAACACTGGTCTATTTGGGATGAAGGCAAACTCCTTAAACTGCTGAGTTAGCTTCTGCTTACTGCCAGGTCTCAGCAGTTGTGACACTGCAGCTTCCCATTATGGCCTGTTGCACTCAATTTAGTGAGACCCATGGAAGCTCAGTTATCCTTGATGCTCTGGCTGTTGTCTTAACTTTGACCACAGAGACAGATTCAAGTGCGTGCTACGTGTCTTTGCACACATGGCCACGTGCCTCTGGGTGCCTGGCAGTGTCTGTAGGCTGTAGCTTGCAACACCCACCCGCTGGCACAAGCAGACAGTGAGCAGCGCTGGCACAGAGCAGAGCTGGGGCAGATGGATGCCTGACAGCCAGGGCTTATGTGAGACAGACTGCCAGCATGCTCCTGCAGTCTGACTGCTCCAGTGAGTCCAGGAAGCATGCTCTGAACTGCCTCTCTTCTGGAAATTTAAGTTTTAGACTTTAGTATGCCCTAAACCTTCCAGGGACTTGTCTGCCTCTGGCTTTACACAGCTCATCCCTGAGAACGTGACAAACACATTTTTCAACTTCAAGCTGTAGCGTGCCAACTTTTGGTAAAGCTTGGACTAAATCAGAGGGCTTTATGACCATTGGTAAGACCCACATAAGAAGGTGTGATGCTAAGGCTGGGGGAAATTTTTAGTAGAAGGGTTCATTCGTAAGGAATTTTTACAGAGTAAAAATTCAGTATTTTTACAGTAATGGTATATTTATGGAGCACCATGAAAACAGCCCATGAAAACAGTAAGAATTATTCTCTTAATTCCCAGTGCTGCTCTCACTGCTCAAATAAACAGCTCTGATGTCTTCAGACTTTAATCCTTGAATTACTTATTTATAATTTCTACAAGCCAAAGAAAAAAAAATTCACACTTTTTTTTCCTGAAATATGATTAATTAATTTATTGCTTATGAATTGTTTCTATCTGTCACTGAAGTTCTCCTTCCATATATGTAGCTGTAAATGCAATTAAGAATCATCTCATATTTCTTCATAATGGTATTTTATCTTTAACTGATGTTGACTTAGAACAGGAGGCAAAACCATATACCAATGGTATATACTGTGCAGAAATTTCCTTAGTTGCGACAGAGTAATGTGTTTGTCCTTTGTCATTGTAATGACCAATCATTTGTAGAAACAAAACTTCATGACTCTTTGTGCTGTAAAATTTCTCTAACAAGAAGCCACATACTAAATTTCTTATTCAATTTCTTTGCAGCTTGCTTTCAGTCTTATTCATACAAAACCACTAGGAGAAAAAAACAGATGTTGATTCTAGGATCTGACCCAGACATTTTTTGCTGAGATAACTCTAGGATTACGCTAAAATAAAAGCCACAGAAATGAAAATAAACAGAAAAACTTACAAGCTGCTTATAATTACCACAAGATGGTCCATGGGGAATTTATCTGGGCCCAAATGTGTCACCAGCACACAGCTTGTAAACAAAGCATATATGCAATGGAGAGCAGAGCCCCTCATTCATTGCTCTGATCAGCCCTCTTGCTAAACTGGTGGGGCTGTCGACTCAAGTCGCCTGGGGTTGTTTGCACATCTCTGCAGTCTCTACAAGGCACCTGCTGGCAGCAGGAAGAGCAGACCTCTCCAAAAGAGAAAACTGCTGACACAAGAGCGATGAACTGAAGAGTTGCACATGATCCTTTTCCTAGTTTTCAGCACATTTAATTTTGATTCCCTTTTAGGAAGAACTTCATTTAAACTGAACCCATTTATCCATTTCTAATCATCTGCCTTTTTCTCTCTGCCTTCGTGCGTTCTTTATGTATCAGCTTCATTCCTCGTGCCTCAGCTTTGAAATGTCTGTTTTCACAGGCACAGGTTTGTGGCTGGGTACTTACAAGTAATATTTTCAGTGCTGAAGTTAAAGTTTTCTAAAAGGTTTTTACACAGATTCTAGGTCTGTGGAAGCAAAACTTCAAGTGCAAGTGTTTGTTCAGAAACACTGCTATTCAGACATCAACAGAAACATGTAAGCGCTATGCATGCAAAATTCTATATGCAAACAGAAGTTCATTTTAGGCTTATCATTGCTGGAAGTTTTGTTCTGAAAGGGCAGTTTCATTCACTAATTTAATTATACAGAATTTTTCTAGAGAAGAGATCGGAAGCTTATTCTGTCTCCCAGGTCAACTGTGGGTCACCTATGTCATGTTGTAGTGAGCAAGGCAAACACCACAAGGTGATGTATAGCTGGGGATATCATCTATCTAGTGTGTGAAAGAATTCTATTCTATTCAGCACATGCTGAGGTTTTAGTAAAAGATAGTACTCATTGCTGAGTGTCCAAATTTCAAGAAACGTGTGTCATATAAATTCTAGACAAGATTTTAGTGGGAGGCTGATCAGAGATTTATAGCATGCATTTTCACCAGGAATGACTGAATGGAAGTGAAAATGGAGAAAAAGGTGTGAGAACAATCTTTAAATATATAAGGGCCTGCAGTAAGAATTCTTCCTAAGATAATTAATAAACTGTTTTTCGTGCCTGCTAAAGACAACACAAAAAATTCTGTGCTTAAACGGCAATGGAGAAGACCTGGCTTACACATAAACCTTTCTACTAGCAAGGGTAGCCAAGCCTGTGAAGGTGGAGGAATCCCCACCATGAGGAATACTCAGTAGACAAATGTGCTACAAATGGCATAAGGACAGTTCATTTTGGCTTTGAGGCAGTGGGTGGACCTTCCAGATCTGTGAGTCTTGTAACCATCTCTCTGGTTGCCTGGTAGCAACACCAAGAAAAACAACTTCCAGCTTAAAGCAATTGATTATATTTCTCTGAATCCTACAATAGCAATGACTTCCACAAAGAGTGTATCACACCGAACTCATAACAGAGGGACAGGAATACTAGACACTTTGCTTTCCTTTGATTTGTCGTGTCTTCCTCATGCTCCTCTGCCTACTCCTGTCAGCATGTATGTGTACAATTATCAGCATGAAAAGAGGTACTTTTGTCTTTTCCCTTGTGGTGGTTCAGCCCCAGATGGGAGCTGGGCACCACGGGGTCACTCCCTCACCCCCCACCCCATGTTTGGGAGGGAGAAAAGGGGGAAAAATACAAAACCCCGTGGGCTGAGATAAAGAGAATTTACTACAGGAACACAGAAGGAACAGCAAACAACAGCAGCAACAATGGGTATAACAACAGTGTTCCTAGTTCTTTATTTCGGTCTCAGATAAATCAAGATAAATTTGCCCTCTTCTTTGAAAAGTTGTTGCCTTTTGGTCTAAGAATCAGTACCAGAGTATGTTATAATGCTTAAGGACGATGTTTGCTGCCATTAGAGAGTTGAACTAATTGAAGCCGAACAGAGAAAGTTTGGAGGAGAATAGCTGCATACATTTCAATATGGTATTTATCTCACTGTGTTTGGAGAACTGGAAAAACAAAAACTCTTTTCTGACAGAAAAGAGCTCTGTTATGTAATCTTAGTGACAAGCAAATCTACCTGTTTTAACAGGGACTGCTGTACCTATTTTCGGGTAGATATCATGCATGTGATTGCCTAACTGGCACATCCTCCACATTCTTATTCTTTATGCCTCTTTTGGTGTAAAATGCTCACATCTCCTAGTCAAATCTGTATGCCAACAAATGAAGACATTAAAAACATGCTGCAGTGATGCTGTCTGCACAAAAATAATTCAGGGAAACCCTCATCCATCTTTAAAATTGTATTTCTCTTGTTGCTTACTTGCCTGAAGGTAGACAGGAAAAGCTTGCCCCAGTAGAGCAAGCAATAAATGCATCCTTTTTTTGTTTTTTTCTTTCTCTAGTACTCTGATCACCTCTTTTAATCATTATGGATAAGAGCTACTAAGGTCCTTACACAGAGGAGACAAAGGGAGCACTTGAGTTTAGGTCAGAAGCGTGCTTTTGAGGCAAATATCTAATCATCCCCATTTATTACATGTTGCTTTACCTCACAGAGATATGGTATGATATTGTTTCTCAGCACTGTTGCTAACAAAGACACATAGTCAAAGGCTGTACATAGGTTTAACCATACTTGTGATCATGGCATCTCTGTCAGCTTCAGTCCTACTATTAAGATGAAAGTAATCTTTAAAATGTGTATTATACTTGACTCACAAGTGGTTAATTGTATCCGTATTCTGATGGACACTAATTTATGTGTAATCTGTTTTGTGGCAAAAGCATATTTAAGTCAAAAGGTGATAACCACGTCTCCTCTAAACTATCAAAGGCTCTCATGTAAGAAGAATAGAGGATGACTCTTTCCGTAGCATCTTCTTTTCTGAATCCTAAACATAACTGGAGATAGTTAAAGTGTAATGTCTCTAAGCCACTACAAGATAAAGTTACTGCTTCTTAAAATGCTGACCTTCAGCAAGTACCAGGAGAATATGCCATGCTCACTTCCTGTTGCAAGCATCCATCAATCCATAGCTGCATCCATGCCAGGCATTTTTAAAGTGGTTGCTGCTGTGTATCTCAAGGTACCACTTGCTCCTGGGGACTCACTCTCTAGCTAATAAACACTGGTTAACAAGTTGTCTGGAGAGGTAATACTAACACAAAACCCAAGGGGGATAATTAGTTGGAAGAATGTTTTGCTGTTTCTGCCTTTGAAGAGGTAGGAGGCCCACAGCTGGCCCATTAGTCTGCTCTGAGCAAGCTGGGCTGTGCCAGTATGGCTAGTTCTTAAGACTTTGTTGGCTGCCTCGCAGCCTGTGTACATTTATGACATCTACTGCAGTCATGAAACTAATGAGTCTCAAATTTCGTTGTAAGGAAGGAGATTTTCTAGTCCTATGGTTGCAGGGAAAGGTAGCTGAAGCCATGTAAAACATCCATCTGGAGACTCAAATTAAGGAGCACACAATATGCGTATTTTTAGTTAAGGCAAAAATCCATTTAATGTTTAAGAAACTTCACGATTTGGGAATTTTTCTTCAACACTTGGGAATATCAAACTTCTCTCAGTCACATTCAACAACAGTTTTCACAAATACATCATGCCGATGCTGTGCCTCTTAGTGGGAAACAAACTGTTATGACATTTAGGGTTTTTGTTTGTTTGTTTGTTTGTTTGTTTTTTTAATGTATGCAATAAATATAGATGTAATCTAAGGGGTGAATTTACATGGACACATACAATTATATGTGTAATCAGTGGACAGTATGTGTGTATAATTTACTGAAGAAAGCCAAGAGAGCATTTTGCTGTCTTCCTCCTGCTGATAAGGACAGAGTTGTCTATCTTACACTGTAAATCTTGAATTAGTAGAATAACAATGTTTTATTTGTTTCAAGTATAAAGCTTACAGTAAAGTTGCCATTAAGCTGCAGAGAAGTTATTTTCATTAACACATGACTAAAAATGCAGATTGTGGTTTTAATGGAAATCAAAATTAAAAAAAGCATGCCCTTCTGTGATACCTGTTCTTTTCATACTTACATACTGTACTTTAAATGACTGGATGTCTGAGCACCCTTTGATAAAGCTTTCAAAGGATCATCTATTTTTCACATTCTATTTTGGCTCACTGATTTCATCAGAGGTTTAACAAGCACAAAGAAGTGATAGACAGCTGAACACATGCTACTTTTCTGACATAGCAGGGTGGGGATTATGCCACGCATGATTTGATGACAGACTGTACAGTGTGGTGGGTTGCATGTCATGTCTATTTTTTGAGAAAAGTGAGCATTTAAAAGCAAGCTGTCTGGCTGAGTGTAGAAGCAGCTTTTGTAATATGATTTTACTGTCAGGAGCAGAGAAGAAAGAAAGTTACAGCATTAAAGAACTTGATTTAATTTCAAAATATCAAGCTGGATTATGCAGGAGGTACCTGAGGAAACAGGCACAATGAAAACAATTTAAATCAACATTTCCCCCAAAGCAATGTGTTCAAGACAAATTAGTTTGGCATGTTGCTTGGTGTATTCTACATATTTGCCATTAAGATAGTGTGGACTAGAGAATGGATATAAAAAGTTTGTTCTCTGCAGATTGTTTGTTTGTTGAAGCTATAGTTGTTTTTCCTATGCATAAAACATCTTTCAAAAACTTTAAGGTTTATGAAAACCCTAAGGTTTTGTAGTTATGAACACCAACTCTAGGGTTTAGGTGTAATTTAGCATTCAGAAATGGATGAAAGTGAAAAATACTATAACATTCTTTATGCTGGCTGAAAAAGTGTAACTCAAGCTCAAAAAGCAGCCCAGTAACAGACCAAGGAACCAAATGGCAGGTGACCCCAGTTTTAAACAATAAACTTATTGAACAATATATCGCATATAAAAGATTGAGACAAGAGACATTAATTCAAAAAAAGACTTAAATTTCTAATAGATGGCATTGATGACATGCTTTTAAGTACGTGTCCTCAATACCCTAAATCAGTTGCCACCTAAAATTTAGACCCTGGAGAATTATGCAATAAGCCATGTGCTTGTAATGCTGAGTTGATTATGCATCTAATTACCAAGGTCCAGACCTCTCTGCATCCAGAGCAAGGAAAAAGTGCTGTTTCTTGCTCTCAGGATAGTGCCCAATCATTGAACTACTTGGTGTTCTTAGGTGGCATACAGTTTCTTTTGCCAAAGTTGTGCCACTTTAAGTTTATAAATCTTCATTTGGCAGAAGAGCATCAGAATGACTCCTTGATCCAATGATTAACATATTGACCACAAAGGCTTGGGTCCAGATTCTTATTCCATGAATATTTAAATATTTTATGCGAAGTAGAGCAGCTTTAATAGTGTTTTCTTAGTAGAGGCAGAGCAGATCCACAGAGTTACTTCATTAGGAAGTCATTTCTTCCCTTCAGCAGTGTCAAATGAAATTAAATCAAAAGGTACAATGGGAATCATCAACGAATTGCTACATCAGTCTAAATAATCCCTCTGGTGTGGCTGTAACTGACCTCTCCAGTGCTTTCCTGTAAGCCAATTAGAAACTAACAACTGAGTTTGGAAGACATAAAATATTAGAAGTTTCCTTTGCATGCCCTGCTTACACAGGTACTGCAATAATCAGCCTTTAAAAGAAAAGATGCTGAACAGAAATGTAGAGGGGAAAGTGATTCCTACCGAGTTATTAATTTAGTTCTGTTGAGAAGAAATTATGGCTGAAATAGCCTCTATTACTTGTGGAAAGTATAAACTTAATCCCAGATGTTCTAGTTTGTCGGGTTTTTTTTTTTGACTTAACATTTAAGGCGTGCAAGAAAAGCAAAAATATATAATTGCAAATGGCAGCTGTTTCTTTCAACCCTATGACTAAATACATTTTACCACATGACACATGCAAGGCTCTTGCTCAACTAAATATAAGAATCACAGCCTCAACACTGACATCCAGTTAAGAAAAACAGTAATGCTCTTATTCTGTGCTTTTTTAACTCTTCATCTCTTTCTGAAGAATTGGCATGCTAAAAGCAGCTATCTTCTTGAAAGAAACCAAGGGGATCTTTTACATTTTGGTTATATTGAACTAAGATATAAGATTTGTTCCCACTCTAATCTTTCTCCCCCAGCCCAACCAATAATATTCCAGTTGTATGTACCTTCTGTGTAGACTTTGAGCTCTGAAGCACAG
Source organism: Merops nubicus (assembly GCF_000691845.1). NCBI lineage: Eukaryota > Metazoa > Chordata > Aves > Coraciiformes > Meropidae > Merops > Merops nubicus. The sequence continues at coordinate 1,322 of NW_008581087.1, read as the reverse complement.
CCTATCTCTACTGTGTGTTATGAAGTTATGAGCGGGGTGGTTCATGTTCTAGGTTAGTTTCTGAGCATTATCACTACTGCTAACACTGATGCTACCTCCAAGATTAGTTCTGTAGCTTATACTGCTAAAGTTCCTTGCTTTCTTCTAACTGACCTCTCTTCCCCATGCCATGATTTCTGTCTAGGGAAAGCTGAGGACAGAGAGAAAAATGTTGGTTAGTCTTCTGTCTCCTGTAATAATTTTGTACAACTGTTAAGTGAAAGAGTAACTTGGGATCTTTCAAGCACCTGTGGTATTCTGGAATGATCTCCATTAAGACACAAACACTCTCACTCTCAACTGTCATCCATCCATCTAAGATTAATGATTGCATCCAGCAGCTCAAAGACTGGAGGACATTTCTGTCTCTGATACCTTGAATAAAAGATAACCAAACAAGAAAGTAAATGAAGGATGCCAGCAAACTGTGGAGTCTGAGTGGAGGAGAAAATTATGATGTGCAATTGAAGTTTCATGATATTAGAAAAAAAAAAATGTGTTATTATTTTTCTATTCAGTGAAATCAATAAAACATTAATTCAAAAGGGATCTATGGCTCTCAAAAATTAAGTCACTAAGTACAGGATTTTCAAATACAGCTGTATAAATCCAAATAAACATAGCAAACATGCCTGCTGTGGTTTTTCTGTTTTGCTGAGAATTTTTGGAAGTTAATCCTACCCCAGCACTCTGTGGAAGAATGATTAAACAGGAATAGAAGTTGAGGGTGGTGGAATCTTAGTTTATTGTATGTAACAATATATGCTCACTTGTGAACAAATGCCAACTTCCTTTCTTGCTAAAAGATTAAATCCTTGCCTATTAAAAGAGTCACTAAAGCACTAAAGTACACTTCAACAGAGCAAAGAAAATGTTATGTTTTGAACAAATAGAAACTATTATCCCAGCAGAATGAGTTATGAATACCCAGCAGTGAGTGCTTCCTTCAGGGAAGCTATGTTCCACTGCACCATCCCTGGGGAGGTGCCATGGGACACAGAAAGCAGGAAATATGTAACCCTAGGAAACTGCTGTCTTCAGAGCCACCCATAATCAAATAATTCTGTTCCTCTGCACTCCAGGTGCAGGAGATTTTAAACCAGGCTATGTAACAGATGGGATCTTTAGTGATGTAAAAGGAAATCAAATAATTTAACAAACTTTTGGTATTGCTATGACTCGTTCTGGCAAAATCAGCCAAATTTTCAACCACACTAATATATGTGTAGATAGCACAAAATGGGCTATCTAGGAACCTAGCCAATCATGCAAAGGGTAATAAA
>NW_008581086.1:0-3491 GCF_000691845.1 Merops nubicus | reverse complement strand
GTCTCAACACTGATTATTGAGCGTGATAAGGGACTTTAACCTATTTTCCCCGGGAGGTGCCGCCCGCATTGTGCCCAGACTGCGCACGCTATCCGGGCGCCACCATTTTGGGACCGTTCCTCCACAGACACCAATTCCCAGAAGGCAACGGGTCCGGAACTTCCGGCAACGTCACCCTAGGTGCCAGATTCAAGTCACTCTCAATCCTCAGTCTCCAGAAGGAGACTTTCCCAGTGTCCTTTTCCCTTTTCCTTTGTTTTTTTTTTCTTTCCTCGTTACCAGAATAAATTTTGTTTTTGGACTAATATATCTATCTATCTATCTATCTATCTGGTCTCAACACTGATTATTGAGCATGGTGAGGGGCTTCAGCCTGTTTTCCCTTGGGAGGCGAGTGCCACGTGGGCGTCTTGGCCTCAGTCCTTTTCCCCAAATTAAAATCACAAACAGCCTGACCCCATGCCCCTTCGGTACCAGATTGTGACACGTCACCTTCTATAAAATTTTTGCTGCTGTGTTGCTCCCATGTTGCAACACTACTTCTTACCAGTGAAGATGTGAAGATATTTTCAATATCCTACATGAATGATCTTTGTTTTAACTGTAAGTCTGACCAGAGAATAGTAGAGGGGCAGAGTCACCTTCCTTGACCTGCTTGCCATTCTTCTTTTGATGCAGCCAGGATATGGCTGGCATTCTGGAAGGAGCACACATTGTGGGCTTATTTGCAGCATTTCATCCACCCATATCCCCACATCTTCTCCCAGAGGGCTGCTCTCGATCCCATCATTCTCCAGCCTGTATTGATTACAGGTTGCCCCTTAACAGGTGCAGGTCCTTGCATTTGGCCTTGTTGAACTTCATGAAGTTCACATGGGCCCACTTCTCCAGCTTGTCCAGCTCCCACTGGAAGGCATCCCATTCTTCTGGCACATCAGCTGCACCACTCAGCTTGGTTTTATCTGCATACTTGCTGAGGGTGCACTTGATCCCACTGCCTATGCTGTGATGAAGATATGAAACAGTACTGGTCCCAGTGAATACCCAGGCTCAGGAATAAAGGAAGGAGAAGGAAAGGGCAGACATTCAGAGTTGTGGTGTTTGTCTTCCCAAGCGACCATTACACACGATGGAGCCCTGCTCTCCTGGAAACGGCTCCGAATACCTGCCTGCTGTTTGGGATAGTGAATGAATTCCTTATTTTGCTTTGCTTGTATTTACTTGGCTTTTACTTTACTTATTAAACTGCCTTTATCTCAACCCACAAGTTTTCTGTTTTACTCTTCCAATTCTTTCCCCCATGATCCCACCGAGGTGGAGTGAGTTAGCAGCTGGTCCTTAGTTGCTGTCTGGGGTTAAACCAAGACACAAAGCTCGCTTTGTATATTAGTCTGAGGCACTTACGTGTTCCACTATGTTATTATTGGTTGGTGACATTGCTGAGCAGACTGCTTTTCTTCATTTTTATTGAAGTCATTTAAAGAGATGTTTCTCACAAATTTTGTTCCTCCAGCTCTATTCATTACATGCTGAAAAATAACAGTTTGCCAGAAAGCTTGTTTTTATTTTCAACACAACACTTTTCTGTTCTATAGGTTGTGAAGCCATTTTGCTTAGATAGAGACAGCTCACAACATGAACAAAGGAATATTTTTCTCCTAGCTAAAGATGGCTCACATTATTTTTCTTTAAACAGCAGTCTGTAGGTTTGTATTTTGAGCACCTGATGTTTGAACGGGTCAAAATCAGCAAGACAAGTTCAACCAACACCTAAAAAATAAGACAGTTAATGATTCTGCTGGTTATTTCCAAGGAAGGTTAAAGTCAAATATCATTTGAACAGGATGCTGGCATGGATGTTTAACAGATTTTTGGTTTCTGTGTTTTTTCATATACTTCTTCTATAGTGTATTGCTATTACCTGATATAAACGCTTAGCTCTAAGTCATTCATAAAGATGATTTACCCTCACTTGACCTTCCTTAAAATATTTTTTCACCCCATTCCACTTCTTTTTTTTAAAGCTACTCTTTTAACCTAACAACCTGTGGAGGCTGGAGGCTATGATAGTGTCTTGTTGCTATTAGACATTATTAGAACCATTCTCTTTTTCCAAGCAAGTAATTTCTTATATATGTTTTGAAATACTGTGTTTAATTTACACACTAAATGCATGTAAATATCCTTTGCATATAGCCATGCTGACACTTTGTGTAGTATGTGGGATTTTGGGATGTTTTGACTGAATGATTGTAAACTTCTGTTAAATTGTTGTGAAAGCAGTATGAAGGAATGGAAAAATGGATTACTCATCAAAAAAAGGTAATTTGTAATTATTTATGTGTAGTACTACCAGCTATTTTTAAAATTTCCCTTTGTTGGTAGAATATCAGTTTTGTACAAATAGTAAATATGAAATGACAGCAGACAATGTGTGAAGAAAGAAGCTCTTAGCATACAAATCCACAGTGTAAATGATACAGATATTGAGAACAGATGGTCTGCCAACCGAAAAGAACTAAAGCAAAAGGAGAAAACAGCATTAAAATAAAATTTTATTTAGCAGGCTCAGAGGGAAATTTAACAGTCTATTCAGAACTTAAAATAGGCTCCCATAGCTCTCTTCTATTCTCTGGTGTCAAACAACTCTTTCTTTAAGAATTTTTTCCTTTCAAAGTCAGCAAAAAGGATTTTCCAAAATTCCCTGACTCAAGGTTAACACAAAATAAATCTTTGTATTGCTACTTTCCTTCAGGTCAGACAGAATCAAGACCAAGCTGTCTTTCCTTAATGTTAAAGTAAAAATAATTTAAGATACAGCTCTCTCCAGGAAGTTTTGTTTCCCTAAGAAACTCCTTTAGTGTTCCCAGCAGACAACTACCTTATTTTCTTATTTTTTAACTTTTGTACTCTCAGCTGCTCAGAAGGTATTACTTTTCAGCATCTTGTTTCCTAATAATAATTTCTATTTAATAACATAGATGTAGCCCTGCTTCCTAAAACAGGAAAACAGGCTAAGATGATTTTTTTTGTTTCACAATCACAAAATTTCAAGACCACACTCAAAATTACCTTCTCAATCCTACACCAGAATCTGTTCAGACTGAACCACACATTGATAAGTTTGCTGTATTATCACAGCTATGGCATCCTGTTGTCCTGTATTTTTTCAGGAGTACTATTCAGGAAGAGTGGATTTCTTTTTCCTTTGATGTCCTAATCCCTAAGGCTTCCCTTAGCCCTTCCCTAAGGGGAAGTAGCCTTCCCATTCTTCCAAAGGTAGTAGCCTCTCCTCTTCCTCCTAAGTCCCAGCAAAAACTCCCTGTTCAGCCATGCCGGTCATTTTCCCTGCCAGTTTGTCTTACGACACACGGGGACAGCCTGCTCCTGTGCCACTAAGAGAATCTTGAAAAAGTTCAGCCTTCCTGGACCCCTTTGCCTTCTAGGACTGTTTCCCAAGGGAGTTCCTCAACCAGTGTTCTAAACAGGTT
>NW_008581085.1:2721-3350 GCF_000691845.1 Merops nubicus | reverse complement strand
CCTCTCTAGCAGCCAGCCAAGGACAATAAAGGCCTGAAAACTGCAGAGAAAGTCTTGATGTCACTCCCAGTGCCGGTAGCGTTGCCATCCCTGCCTGTGTGGCTTTCTGCCCCTTCTCCTGGGGCTGTGCCCAGCGCTTCCTCTGGTGTCCCCAGCAGAGTGCCACAGGGCTTCTCCATCCGCTTGTGGCCCACCCCGCTGCCCTGCTTTGCCTGGCATGGGGCTGGACCTGTGCTCTCGGAGCGCAGCTCTCCCCAGAGCCCAGTGCCGTGGCTCTTGTCCCTTTGTTCTCGCAGGGCCCCTTTCCCTCCAGCCAGGTGCCACGCTGCCCGGACCCGTGCTCTCGCAGAGGCTCATTCCCCTGATGTGAGTGTGGTGGGGCCTGGCCCTAGGGACCTGCAGGTCTACTTTGTGCCCATTGGGGCACCACGGAGTCACCTTGTCTGGTCTTGCAGGGCCCACGCACCCATCGTTCAAGTGCCTGGGGGTGCCGGTAAACAGCCAGCTGAAGATGAGCCAGAGTTGTGCCCAGGTGGCCAAGAATGCCAATGCCATCCTGGCTGGTATCAGAGAGAGTGGGGCCAACAGAACCTGGGAACGGATCGTCCCCCTCTGCTCGGCACCTATGG
>NW_008581085.1:0-2698 GCF_000691845.1 Merops nubicus | reverse complement strand
GAAGGTTGTTGAGGGGCTGGAGCATGTCCAGAGAAGGGGGCTGACGTGCTGGTGAGGGGTCTAGAGCACAAGTGTTAACGACGAGGAGGGCCTGAGGGAGGTGGGGTTGGTCAGCCTGGAGAAAAGGAGGCTGAGTGGACACCATATTGCCCTCTGTAACTAGCTGAAAACAGGTCGTAGGTAGGTGGGGGTTCTGTTTTTCCAAGGAAAAAGTGATGGAACAAGATGAAAAGGCCTTATGTTGTTCCAGGGGAGGCTTAGGTTGGATATTAGGAAAAAACTCTCCACTTGAAGGGTTATCAAGCCCTGGAAGAGGCTGCCCAGGGAAATGGTTGTCTTTGCAGCCCTGTGAGTATTTAAAATATATGTAGATGTGCTTAGGGACATGGTTTAGTGGTAGACTTGGTGGTCCTGGTTTAATGGTTGGTGTTGATCTTAAAAGTCTTTTCCAACCTAAATGATTCTCTTGATTCTCTAGGGTACCTTCTACTTACAATGCATGGTGGTGATGTTAATTTTTTCCCAGGGCAGGTAGGAGCTGAGAATGTAAGGACATCTGAAATTTGAACCTTTTACAGACTTTTTGTGGGTACAAAATGCATGCCACTCCTAAACCCAAAAATTACTTTAGAATTACCTTAATGGTTTTTAACTTACCAGATACACTTATGAAATACTTGTTCTGAGCCTCTTGCCATCTAGTCTTAAATTACTTGTATAGGCATTTTTGTTTCCCCTGACCCCTTTGTAGTATCCCTGATGGTTTATGTGGATTTATGTGAAGATGTGTTCAGAGTTTCCACAGATGATGTTGAACCTACGGCCTGTTGAATCAGCCTATATGAGAAAACTTAAGCATCCTTCTTGTGAGAACAATGAACTCACATAAGCAATGGAAAGCATATTGTGCGGTTTCTGTGCACAGTATGATTTTTCAAGTATGTTGGACGTTCACAGGTAAGAGAAGTTCAGATGTTACATTCAGTCTGCTTTCTGTACAGTTTGTGCAAGCCGAGTATCTTCAGATGTAGATTTTCAGGAAGAAGAGGAGGTGGCTCTATTACTTAAGTTAGTTGTAACTAACTTACAGGTTGGTGTAGCTTCATCCGAAGCAATGCTGTTAGGCACATATATATGTAATCTATGTAACTCTATTAATTCCTCTGAGAAACTACTTGTTGGAGTGTTTGTGTATGTCTAAATATATTTGTGTGTGCGTGTGCCTGAACCCAGAGACAGTGTGGTATCATACCTAATCCTAGTGTTTGTGCAGCAGTAACTGTAGAGAAGGAAGTTGTTTATGTACTTTATATCGCCGTTCAGTCTCGTTCATCAACATGGATGGGACTGCAAGCTGCTTCACTGCTAGGATCTTTCAGAACTACAGTGTGGGCATACCTTCCAGGGCTCCCATGGTACAGATAATTACCGTGATCCACAGTAAGATAATAACTTTAAATGCCTAGTGACTGCAGCTGTGATAGGCAGGGCAACTGTAATGGGCAAGTCGAACAGATCTCTGCAGACACAAAGATCTTATAATATTAATGTTGGGCTATGTTTCACACACTTCAAAATGACACTGAAGGGCAGGGCAGAACAAATGCCTGAGATCATGACACCTGCAGCCTCAGACAAGCTGAGGTGCACGCAATATGTTGTGGTCACAAAAGTGAGGTTTCAACTGGTAATTTTTGCAGTTAAATGGTATCAAATCCTTTTGCCTTATGTTGTCAGAGATTAGAAACGGTACAGGAAAAGATAATGAATCAGCTCTGAAGCTCTATTTCCAAGAAATTACAGATTTTGATTTTGAAATTGCCCTTAATGAATTTGGGTAAGAAGGCTTTGTTATAACGAGTTTCAGGTTGTAATGTTTTAACTTTGCTTATATAGATGTCAAAATAGAAAATATTGAGGTTTTAACAGCACAACATTTGGAAAGTTGTTTGTGTAACAAGCAATGCAATTCTAAATGTCAGTGGTTTTAATAACAAATGCTCCTTAGGATTGTAAGAGGTAATTTGTGGATATTTATTCAATAGCTTTATTTTTTCCTAGCAGCTATTTCGGAAATACGCAGGAATGATACTATGCCAAAGGTTCCTTGAAAATAACTCGTAGAGCTTATATAGAATAATATATAGAAATGATTTGAGACTTTCTAAAACTTGCTTGTAAACAGATTAAATGTGTATTAATATGAGCTAGTGTTCTGAGTTGCTTTGCTCTAGTTTCAAAACTCCTGCAAAGATGCTGTAAGTCTTATTTTGCTGTTCTCTGTCAATATTTGCCATATGGATATCAGGAAGCAGGGCACATGATCAGCGTAGATAAGTCTTGAGCCCATAAGTACATAGATTTATTGCAAGTTCAGGTAGTTGTTAACAGCAACCTCTTTTGCCTCCTGGGAAGAGAGAATTAAATTATACCAGTGGTCTTATGGTGTGTTGGTAGTAGGGCTGTTTCTCAGAAAACATGCTACCCTTGGCCCCAGAACAGACCACACTTAAAGCATTTTCTTTTTCTCTACACAAGAATGACATTTGTAAATAGAGCCAAAAGAAAAACATTCTTTTTGTAACATGAACTGTTCTTAGTCATAATATTTATTAGGTATTTTTATTGCAAAATACTAACTGTACCTTTTTTAGAATCACAGAATCATAGTATCCTCTAGGTTGGAAGAGACCTTTAA
>NW_008581084.1:0-881 GCF_000691845.1 Merops nubicus | reverse complement strand
TGACAGGAGAGGAGGTCTGAACAACAGCCACTGCAGAGTGCCATGACATTAAAACCTCTTCTAAATGACATGCTGGAATGGCCAGAAATGTACCAGACTCTCCTCGTGGGTCAAAGCAAAGAAAAAAAAAAAAACAAACCAAAACAATCCTGAAAAGGGAGAATATCCAATGGCTACAGATAATTCTGCAGCAGACAAGCAAATGAATCATTGACACCACTGACTTTTCTCACAGCTGTTGGTAGCACAGTTCTCAAGCTGCAAATAAGCTTTACTCTTTTGCCAGCCTTTCCAGCATATTCCCATATCAAAACCCCTTCTCAGCCCCTCATATTATCCAAGAAGCATGTTCATACATTTTGGCAAACTTGTCCCCATATGTTGGAGAAGTATCTGTTAAACTACCTCACTGCTCTCAAATCTTTCCTTTAAATTCTCATTTATTGCAATTCTCAACAAGAATTACTAAAAAGTTCTGCACTGGCATGACACTTGTCTCTTCTGACTTCAGCTCAATATTGGAGATTGCCATCTAGACCTTTGTAGTTAATATAGAACAAAAAACCCCAACCTAGATCATTATTTCCATCAGACCTGTCTTAAACATCCAGATCACAAGATGAGATGAACCCTATCAAAACCCATATATTTCTCTCCATGAACTGCAATGGTCAACCCTACAGCCCTGTGAACATCAACACTGCTAAAGTCAGATGGAATCATTCCACTCCTGTCCTAGGGAGAACCCACTTCTTAGCCAACATGACCTCTCCATGCTGTCCTCCTGGCTGCTTGCAACCCTCTAATGTCTAGTTCTGTCCCTGCGTCTTGGGAGGGATATTTGGACCTTACACGATTTTTAAAATGCAAATTTCCAAATT
>NW_008581083.1:51912-58337 GCF_000691845.1 Merops nubicus | reverse complement strand
TGGAACCGGGGCGGCGGGGCCTCACAGCCCGGATCGGGGAGCGGGAAAGGCCGCGCTGGGCTAGCGCGACTCGGCACGGCCCGCCCCGAGGTCGCGCCCTCTTCGGCTCTGAGCTCGCACCAGGGTGGTCTCTGAGGGCACACCGCTGTCATGGCCCTCACACCCTGATGGTCTCTGAGGGCACGCCACTGCCCTGTCTGAGGTCACACCATGACGATCTCTGAGGTCACACCGTGATGGTCTCTGAGGTCACACTACAGCAACGTCTGAGGTAAAACCATGATGGTCTCTGAGGTCAAGCACTGCCCTGTCTGAGGTTACACCATGATAGGATCAGAGGTCACACCATGATGATCTCTGAGGTCACACCACTGCCATGTCTTCATTTTCTAGACCAAATAAAGGCATAGTGGTCGCTGAGGTCACACCAGGATGATCTTTTTGGTGGCATCAGTGTCATCTGTCCTACCATGATGGTCTCTGAGGTCAAACTCTGCCCTGGTCTGAGGTCACACCATGATGATTGCTGAGGTCACACCACTGCCATGTCTGTCACACCACGATGGTCTCTGAGGTCACACCACTGCCATCTGAGGTAAAACCACTGCCACCCTGCAGCCACCTTCCCCTCACCCAGCCTGACTTGCCCTTTCATCTCACCTGCAGACATCTTAGGACCTCCCTGCCCTGACCACATCCATCTGCTGGTGCTCTTCAGGGAGCGCCCAGAAGTGATCTACTTAAATAAAAGCAGGTTAATGCCACAACAACAGCACGCTGCCTTCCCACCTAACAAACCACACCCCTGCTGCTGGTGTCTCGTCCACCTGGCCACGGGGAGCCATTCTTTCTGCTCAGGTCCTACCTGGGTACTGCTGCTGTGCTCCCGAGGCTCCAGCACCCAACATCACCCTGGACTGTGTGCCAGCAGCCCTTTTTCCTGGACTGTGGCATTTTCCTGCTGGTGTAATGAGTGTGAAACGTGATGTTGTGACTGAAACGACCTCCCAGAAAAGCTGATTTGAAGCCTTTCAGCATGAAAACCCCAGAGACGAGAAGAACGAGGCCCATTGGGGTTTTAGTTCACTTTTTTATTTTGACTGTAATGCAAACAGGCATAAGTATTCCATAAAATCAGAAGATTGGAACTATACAGAGAGAGGTGCATGCTTTAGAACAGTGGATATCTTGCAAACAGAGCCAGAGTCAGTCCAAGAGAGGGGGCTGGAGTACATTGGACGAATGGCAGAGATTTTAGCAGCATTGAGAGCTCAGAGGTAGGGGAAAACCATGTTTCTGACCTCTTAAAGCACTGGTAGCATCAAACACAACACCAGCTCTTCCCTGCTCCTGCTCTCCCCACCCCTTTCCTCCTCAGAAGAAGAAACCTACCTTAGGATCGCGGAAAAAGCTACAAAATAAGCCCCAGCCCCTCCACAAATATCTGTTTTATGGGATGCAAGGTGAGAGCAAAGACTATGTGCCACTCTTAAACCACGGCATCATTTTCTAGACCAAATGAAGGCACAGTGACATGAGGAGGTGCTGAGGGGAGGGAGGAAGGAGCAAGGGAACCAGCGAGCAGCAAGAGGGTTGGAGTCCCATCTAGCAGAGCAGAATTTACCCCCACCCAAAGTTTAGAAGAACCTCTGCAATGGAAAGCTTGGGAGTTGCCTGCCCTAGAGCTGCTGCCCTTCACAGACCGGTCCCTTTCCTCATCTTGGCACAACTGTTCTTTAGGAAAAAGGCCACCAGAAAAAAAAAAAAAAAAAAAAAAAAAAAAAGAAAATCCAAACCAACCTTTGAGGCTCACACTTTTCAAAGGTGCCTAAGGGAAGCGAGGGAATAAATCCCTGTTCCTATCACAAAAATAAATTGGCAATGACTACCAGGTCCCCTGGGTGACCAGAACTCATGTTTCTAACAACATGCAATCTAAAAAGCAACTAGTCCTGGCTGCAAGTCACCCTGCTCTGCTCCTCTGCTGCCTGGGGAACTGGGGGCACTCTAGAAGACCTGGGGATATTGTTCCAGACCAGGGAACCCTCAGAGCTCTTCTCAGCAAAACAATCCCAGGGTTTTTTTTTTTTTGAAGGCATCTCAAGGAATTGTGGACATTTGCCTGTTTTGGAGAATTCTAGCAGAGCAGAAAATTTGGGTCAGATTTCATTGGCTTCAAAGCCATCACACTTCCATGCTGGGCATGGGGAGATTCTGAAACACCATCTTCTGTTTCTGGACATCCTGTTGGGTACTGTAAAGTGTGTTTTGTGAAGGTATGATTCCATGCTGCCCTCACACAGGGAGAAAAATAAAAAGAAGAGGCTCAGAAGCAAGTGTTAATGTCTTTTCTTGGAGATAACTACATATTAAGGCAGTTTTGTTGCCCTTGGAAAATTTTCACATCTCTGTTAACAATTACTGCGGGAACAAAATATCTGATTTAATCCAAATCATTTTGGTACATTTTTTGTTTGTGTCCCTCACCAACACAGGAAAACAAAGCAACAAAAAGAAGCCCTAAATCAGTTTCTCCTTCAGATCAAATTTTTCTCCTTCAGAATTATTTCACAATTTTAGATTTTTTTTCTTTTTTAATTTTTAAATTATTAAGAAAGCTCTGGGAATAAAAATACTTTGTCTGGGGTTATTCACTGGCAGGTTTCTGAAGGAGACCTGAGTGCAGACACTGCAGTGAGGCCAAGCAGGAGTCTTCCCACAGCCCAGCTCCCAATTCCTGCCCTTCCACAGCCCTAGAACAGCTTCTGCAAGCTTTGAGCCATGGCTGTGAGAGAAGCCACCAGTGTCTTGCCCACCTCTCTGCCGTGGTAATGAGGAGTAGCTGCAAAGCCTCGTGCTGTGGGCTCCTGTTAAATGAGGGATCCTCAGGGCGAGGCTCACTGGGTTGATTTTCCAGCTTTTGCAGGGTTTCCTCCCTCCTCCCTCCCTGAAATCTGGCCAGGTAGGTACATGCAGCAGTGAAGGGTGTGACTGCTCAGAAAAAAACTCACAATCTGTTTGGGTTTGTTTTTTTTTTTTTTCCCTGTGATTTCGATGGCTCAAACTTCCATCACAGCCAAACATCTGTAGGGGTGGAGGCCAAGAATTTCTAGTCTACTTCATTCCTGACATAACAGAAAAAAAAAGGTGTATCTGCATTATAATGCTTTAATATTTCAGGAGTTGCCCTCATACCTGTGCTAAAATTGAGCCAATTTTGACCTCTGGTAAGATCTGGTTTAATTCTGGAACCAAGTGCTTTAAAGCAGAATCTCATTAGCTTTCTCCCACTCCCCTGATTTCTGAGTAAATACATCATGGCCATATGGAAGAAGCTAGAGCTCAGATCTCCCTGTGGAGGGTAGACTTCAAACGGATTACTAGAGTCATGCATTGCAGGCAAGTGCAAGTGCAGATTGACACACACAAAGATACTGCTGTCATGAAACTGCTGCCACTGCTGCGAAGCCTCATCCTGCAAGCTGCTGAAATCCCCAGCCCACTGAAGCCAATGCGTGTGGGGGGCCTTTTGTACCCAGGAGGACTCAGATTCTAAACTAATTTTGTCCAAGTTTGGGATTATGGTTTTCAAGAGCGTTCAGCATTGGCAAAATTTTGCTCCTCCTGTTACAGAAGGGAAAAAATGGTTATAACAAAGGCAGAGTTATGGCAAAATTGGATGGTGCTGAAAATGTATCTCCATCTGTTCTGCAAAGGGACTGTGCTCCCCTCTGGAACTGTCAAAGCAATTGCAAAGTTATCAGAGCAATTCTGAAGCTGAGAACTGGACCCTGGTGAAAGCAGGAATAAAATTTAGTTTGAAGCATAAAATTCTCAGTCCAAAAAAAAAAAAAACCACTGGGAACACTCTGCAGCTTCCCCACTGGTATGTAGCAGAGGGCTGCAGTGCTTCAGTGGTCTAAGTCAGGAGGCAGCAGCTTGGACTTGGTGCAAGTCCACAAGGCTTAAAGTACAAACACCCCCTCTCCCCCTGCCACCAGCTTCATGAAAACACACTCTCCAGCATGTGGTGGGTCTCCACAGCCCCGTGGTGTCCAGTTTGCACCCACACTCTGACCCTGCACCACCTCCATACCCCCTCAGGGCTGCAAATTTGCTCTCAGTTATCCCAGGGGGAATCTTCTCACCAAGAATTTCACTTGTAAAACAAAGCCGTCTGTTTCCCTCAGCCCCCTGTTCTAGAGCTCAGAGTATCTCTGGAGGGAGCAGCCACGGGAGGACAACCCCGAGGCAATGGTCTCTGCCCAGCACAAGGCACTGTAAGTCTGTTGGCAGCCCCAGGACCCACCCTTGCCAAGCAGCTCCCTGCACCTTTTGGCTGGGCAGGGAGGGCTGAGGAGGAGTGAGGAGGGATCTCCAGAGGGAAGTGGTAGAAGGTGCCATGGTTACAGCCTGGGACAGGGCGAGGGGCTCATGGACTAAGAGTGAAGGAATGAACAGAGCAATCTCTGTTGGACTGGATGCAGGTTCAGGCAGCTCCTGTCTCTTCCCATCTCCTCTTCTGGATGTGACCAGCTTGGTTCCTCTAGTGCAAGGAGCTGAGGCTTACCCAGCAGTGATTGTGCAGGTGTCATCTGCGTGAGTCTACTACAGAATTCTCATCATTTTCCTGCTGTCTCTCATAAACAGAACAACAACAAACTCCCTGGCAGTCCTTCTGGGGAGATGAAGCCTTTGAAGTCATCAAGGACATAGGAGACTCTTGCACAGAATGAACAACTTATTTTTCCCCTGCCTGTGGACACAGCAGGTTGGGAACCATTTCCCAAGAGTTTTCAAGTTCATATAATAACTTTCTGTGGACATTCGAAAGACCTATGAAATCAAATCTTCACCAGAAAACTCGACTTTACGGTGGCTTGAAAATCAAATCTCCTGTTTAGAGAAGAGCCTCTATGTTTCATGCCTGGAGAGTGAAGAGGAGCAGAGCTGCTCAAAACGGGCAGTGGTGGTGGTGATCAAGTCCTGATCAGGTTGGGTGTCCATCAGGTCCAGTATCCCTTCACTACAGGAGACGTGCAGGAGCCTGGATGGGCAGCAGGCACCCGGAGCTGATGGATTTGGGAACGAGGTGCCCAAGAGGCACAGCCCCACGTATACCACTCCCCAAGCAGCTCGTGGCACTGGCAGACCACACCTCGCTCTCTGCCTTGTATGCATGCCAGAGATATTGTAGCTACACCCACGCATCAGAAATGTCACACCGAGATGAGCAGAGTCTAGACAACTGGTGGAAGAGATGCATTTGTGGAATGATAAAGCAGATCCACAAGTTTATTTCCCCCCTTTGCCATGGGAGAAAATTGAGCTCGAGGGGAGAGCGAAGCCCCTGCAGGTGAGGGGGATGAAAGAGAAGAGGTCTGAGACTGAGTCAACAAAAAAACAATGAATCAAAATTCCCAGTGGTGTCTCGCGAGGAGCAAACGGCCCTGCTTAGAGAGAGGGAGCAGAGAGGCAGCTCAGAGCCCTGGGGAACATATTAACTTGATGGACCTTCACGACAGGGAGGCTGTTTCTTCTCTAGGGCCAAGCAGGGAGGCTGGCCTCAGATCAGCATTTCCCTTCCAAAGGGCTCTGAAGAACTCAACTACTTCACACTGGTTGAACTCCAGAGGGTTTTGGGTGTCTGCCTGGCACAGACCCCGTTGGAGATGCCACCAAAGGCACCCCCAGGTCCCTCCTCTGCTGTGCTCCCCAGCTGGTTTCACTGCTGGCTCAGGTGGAGGGGGGATGGAGGCAGCAAGCACTGGGGTGCAGGAGGAGCAAGCCAATTATCTCAGACACAAACTCCAGCAGCAGTGCAGCTTCCAGATGGGAGATGTTACAGCAACACAGGCAGAAGGCAGGACAGGAGAAAACTAATTGCCAGCAACACAGGGTGAACTGGAGAGAGGATGAAGACAAGGGCATATCTTTGGGCACTGCCTCCTCTTCAGGTTGCATCCCTCCTTCTATTAAAAGATGGACCAGAGCACAAAGTCTAGAGCCAGAACCAAATTTCCCAAAAAAAGGGATGAATTTGATTTTTTTTTTTTTGTTCTTTAGCTCTGTTTCTGCCACAGGATTGAGGACTAGGGCCAGGCTTGCTCTACATTGTCAGACTTGATGATCTTAGAGATCTTTGCCAACCTTAATGATTCTATGTACACAGCTCTGGGACAAGGGACTTGTCTCCTGCAGACAGGACATCTGCTGCCTTTCTCCTGGCTTTCCTGCTTTCCTCTCCAGGTCACACAGGTCACAAGGCCAAGTGCAAGGTCCTGCACATGGGTCAGGGCAATCGTGAGCCCAAGGCTGGGTGATAAATTGAGAGCAACCCTGCAGTGCTGGGGCAGCTCTGGAGTCCTCAGCACAGCAGAGCCAGGGACCTGCTGGAGCGGGGCCAGAGGAGCCCCAGCAATGCC
>NW_008581083.1:0-51886 GCF_000691845.1 Merops nubicus | reverse complement strand
GGCAGAAGAGGGCTGGCCGGGGCCAGCCACAGAGGAGAAGGCTCCAGGAAAACCTTCTGGGGGCTGCCAGGACTTCCAGGGGCCTGTCAGAAAGCTGGGGATAGATATTTTAGCAGGACCTGTTGTGACAGGACAAGGGGTGATGGGTTTAAACTAAAAGAAAGGAGCTTCAAACTAGATGGAAGAAATTTTGTACATTGAGGGTGGTGAGCCCCTGGCCCAGGCTGCCCAGAGAGGTGGTCCCTGCCCCATCCCTGGAACCATTCCAGGTGAGGTTGGCCGGGGCTCTGAGCAACCTGCTCTAGCTGGGGATGTCCCTGCTCCCTGCAGGGGGTTTGGAACTAGAAGAACTTTAAGGTCCCTTCCAACCCAACCCATTCTATGATTCGATGAAACCTGACTGCAAACCCTGCTCCGGCCGCCCTGCAGCCCAGCCAGCCCGGCTCTGGCCACACCGTGGCAGCACTCATTCGCCTTCTCCACCGTGCTGGCTGCTCTGCTGGCACCAGCATCACCGAGACCTGGATCTCAAATCCTCCCGGTGCCTGGAGGCTCTTTTGCTGCCGGGTTTCGCCCTGGAGCTGCTTCAAGCCTTCAGGGAGTCAGAGTTTCCGAAGGTGGTCACCACACATGGAGACGTGGCCAGCCAAGCAGTAGGGAAGGGGAGGAGGTCCTGGGCAAGGGTGGGGATATCTGCACAGCAGCGTGGCTGGGAGAGCAGCAAACCTCCTGCAGCTCTTTTTGTTCTCACTTTGACTTAGGGCAGCTCATCTTTGCCCTCTAAAAGCAAGCTCACCACTGCAGCTCCTGAACAAACTGTGCAGGTGCTTCATTCCATACAAGTCACAGTTCAGCAGAGCAGGGGCAGCAGGAAAGGACCAACATCTAGTAGCTCAAAATGCCAACCTTGTACCCCTGCCTCCACCAAGAGCTGCAGCCATGCCCTACTCTCCTCGTCCTGGCAGTGACAAGGGACAAACCTTCTCCAGGGTGAGGAATGGAGGAGGAGGAAGGACACCCAAGGTCACGTGTGCTTTCCCTTGCCGACAGCTCTTCTCTGACAACGGGACTGCTGCCTCTCTGCGAGCGCGTTAACAGATTGCTTTTGGGGCCAGGTTTTTGCAGCAGGGCTGAGGTGTGAGCGTGTCAGAGCCCAGATCACGCGGCATCTTTTGAGGTCTCACCTCCCTTCTCACCTGAGATGTCCCGGCAGAGACAGCTCGTGCCACTGGCGGGGGGTGGGGAGCCTACGGAGGGGACGGGCTTGCCACCGAGATGCCACATGTACTCCTCTTGGCAGGCAGGTCACTCTGTGCTGGCACTTTCTGTTCCCAAAGGTGTGGAAGTTGCTGGGTCTGCTATCCCAGAATGGCTCAGGAGATGCACAAAGGTCGAGCTGATGCTCTCCCACTGCTCTGATGCTTCCAGAGTCCTCCGTCAGCACATCCTCACCAAGGACCAGGAGCCTCCCTAACCTTCCAAGTGCTGCCTTCCAAACAGGCTTTGTTACCAGGAGGTGCCTCTTGCAGCCAAGGTGGGGGATGCTTCTCTCCCATCCTCATGGCTTTCCAGTCCCACCTGGGAGAGGATTCACACGCTCACAGCATGCAGAGCTCCCCCAGTCTCTCCCGTCAGCATCACTGCTGCAGGGCACGTAGCTCCGATGAAGCCCTTTGGAGAACAGCCTGGCCAAGCAGCAGTCATCTCCACGAGTTTTTCCCCTGGCATATTCATCAGCCTGTGTGTTCGGTGCTTGCTCCACTCCGGGAGGACTTCCATGCCAGCAAAAGTGGGGACTGAGCAAAAGGCAAGGCCCGTGGGGGACAGGGAGCAGGGAAGGGGGCAAACGTAGAGCAAAGTGCATTTAGGAGTAACCACAACATGTGAATCAGAGACCTCCCACCCTTCAGGTCAAAACAGACACAGTTGTACCCAGGCTGCTCAGGATGAACAAAGTTTATGCTTGAGGGAACTGCACATCATCTGCCTCCAAGCCTTGGGCACATACCCAGGTCTGTACAAATGCAAAGGGAAGTCAAGAAAACACAAGGATTCTGCCAAGGCTTGAGCTGGGGAAAGGGGGAGCCTGGGGGGAGCAACCCCCAGCTCTGGTCAAGCAACAAGACCCAGCCATCGCCCAGCCCCTGCCACCTCTGCTCTCCCCCAAAACACCAAAAACGTGGATGATCACAAAGGTGATTTCATGCAGCTGCAAAACGCCCTCATGAGAAGGAGAAACATGAAGTTCTGTTAAGAGCCACTGCAGGTTATAAAGCCATCGTACTTCAGTGGGGAAATCCGGGGAAGGGAAAGGGGGTGGAGAAAAAAAAATGGCCACAGGACAAGAGCAAGAGAAAGAGGAAGAAAAGGAAATAAAAATCATCATCATCAGGACACGACAACAGGACAAGAGACAGAGCTTTCCACGGGCGGTTCCCCGCGGAGAAGGAGCCACCGTGTCCATGAAATAGGAAACCCGGTGCCCTCCAGCTGGAGCAGCAGCTGCTGGGGCTGGTTTGGCATCCCCTTGGGGTGAGGGTCCAGTTAGGAGCAGAAAACCCTGCAAGGGAAAGGAGAGAAAGGCTGGCCTCAGAGGGGGCAGCGAGGAGCAGCCGGGCACCCTGGCCAAGGACCTGCCAAGGGACCACGTCGGAGATGGGAATTTGCCAAGCCCTTGGCAGCTGGGTGAGGGGGGCAGGTTGCTGAACCTCCTCCCTACCCTGAGGTGGGAAACTGAGGCACTTGGAGCAGGCGTTAGAGGAAAATTCCTCCCAGCCCTGAGGGGTGTGGGGAAGCCCACTCCGGGTCAGACAGGCACTACCCGGCACAGCCGGGGGCACGGGGAAGGGATTGCACCCCAGGCTGCCCAGGGCCAGGGCAGAGAGTGAGATCCATGCAGCTGCCGGTCCTTGAACCTAAATAATCCTTCTCAACAAAGAAAAATCCCACTGCCACAGAGCTGAGCAAATAGCAGGACATGGCAGAGCAGAGGCAAACAAAGTAAATGTCAAGGTTTTTTTACTTCTTGGGGTTGTTTTTACAACAGTGGAAAGAAATTCTCTAGGTCTTTGAGGGTAGATTTAGATTAGATGTGAGGAAGCAACTTTTTACCCTGAGGGTGGTGAGCCCCTGGCCCAGGCTGCCCAGAGAGGTGGTCACTGCCCCATCCCTGGAACCATTCCAGGTGAGGTTGGCCGGGGCTCTGAGCAACCTGCTCTAGTTGGGGATGTCCCTGCTTCCCGCAGGGGGGTCGCACTAGGTGGCCTTGAAAAGTCCCTTCCCACCCAAACCGTTCTATGGTCTTTTCCTAAGGGAGACCTCTCCCACTGCCTGCACCCCTCTACATGCACGTTGGCACAGGAGTTCAACAAACCCAGGGAATTGTCCTGGTGAGGTGACGCTGATCTCAGAGACACTGCCAGGCAGCAGCCTCTGCTTCTAGAGCAAACACTGAATGTCTTCTCTGCTAGAAGAATGGCCACGTGCGCAGAAGTTGGAGCTCCCTTCCCCACCCCGCAGCCCACACTCCGGGGAGACAATTGCAGGGGTTGAAATAAACACGTCAACTCACTCATCCGTATCCTTTTTGCTCTCCTCAATGAATGCAATAGACTCGGATCTAAGGCGGTTAGTCACTTCGTACGTACGCAGGGTGACTCCAAAAATATCCTCGTGGTACCGGCTGTCATCCTGGAAGAGAGGGTGGGAGAGGGACAGCGAGGGGAAAAAAAAGGGGGGTTGACAAAGAGCTGGCGTTGCTGTGGCACCAGCAAGCTCTCATGGGGTGGGGAGGTGCCAAATACACAGCAAACGTTCTGGGACCTGTCACAGGAGCTGGTGGGACAGGCAGGGCAGAGGGGCAGGGACAGCAGGGAGGTGAAACGACCTTGCCAAGGTGAGTGGCAGAGCTGCTTGGTGCATTAGACCTCCTCAGCTGCCAGCAGCCCAGGGACTGCCTGGCCACCACAGGGGACGAGTAGCCCGAGGCCAGCCCGTGTACAAACCAGCTAGAAACGTGTCTCTGGGTTCCCTCAGCTCCTGGATGGAGTGTGGGGACACGATTCAGGAGAGGGAGACCACAGGCACTGGGCTGAGCTATCCTCATGGGCAGAAGCAGAGCTGGTCGAGCATCCATCCTTGGGTCTGTGTCCCAAACTGAGCTCATTTATGCTTCAGCTGCAATGTGTTTGCCCAGGGGCATCACCCAGCCAGCCACACAGGCTGAAATGTGGGGAGGGGGACCCACAAACCACCCTGTTGAACTGCTGCAGTGGTGGAGGGACAGCAGGGACTCAGCCCTGCCTGGGCTACGAAGGGTGTCCGGAAGATCTGGTGCCAGCACTCAGCAGGAGCCCATCGTGGGCTGGGGGGGCTGCAGAGCTCCTGCAAACCCAGGTGACTTCCAGCTCACACCCCAAGCTCTGGAAGGTCACTGTCATGACCTCGCCTGGGTGCAGGCAGCGTGGGTGGGGGCAACGTTGCCCCCCAGCACCCATCTCCTCGGCGCCGCCCGTTCTGCAGGAGGAGGCAGCAGGTGCAGCGCCCGTGGCAGCAGCTCTGGTGGTGTCTGGTGACGTCTCGTGGTGTCTGGTGGTGTGGATGCCACTCACCCGCAGCTTGCTGATGAAGGCACCGGCCTCCTCCGCCGAGAGCTGGCCCTGCTGCCTCACGATGCACTGGATGGTCTTGAGAACGTCCCCGGCCATGGTGACGTCCCCGCAGACGTAGATGTGGCCTCCCTGCTCCTTCAGAGCTTTGAACACCGTCTGGGCCAGCTGCTCCTGTAACACGTCCTGCACGTATTTCTGAAGGAGGAGGAGGTGGGAGGAGGTGACATCAGCTACAGCTTCTCAGCCCTTTTCACCTCCACACTCTGGCCACCTCTTTAGGGGACCATGACTGCACCTCACAGTACCCACAATGGTAGAAAAGGTGGGAAAGCAGCAAAGCATCATTTTTCTCTTGCATTTTCACACCTTTACCATGTATCTCATTGCCCGGTGGTCTCTGGTGGTGGTGGAGATTTGCATTGGCTTTGGGCGACCCCACTGGGTGAGATCCCACCTGCCTGGGAGGACATCCCTTTTCCTTCCTCACCTGCTCCTGCCTGGTGAGGACGGCTGCAGCCTCCCAGGGTGAAGCACGAGCAATGTGGGCACACGTTCAGGCTGGCACAGGGGTGGGGATGTGCCCTGGGAGTGGTGCAGGACTGTGCACTTCCCAATGCTGCCCCTCAAATCCTGGGTTCAGTTTTGGGCCCCTCACTTCCAGAAGGACCTTGAGAGGATGGAGCATGGCCAGAGAAGGGCAACGAAGGTGCTGGGGAATGGTCTAGAGCCCAAGTGTGGTGAGGAGCAGCTGAGGGAGCTGGGGGTGCTGAGCCTGGAGCAAAGGAGGCTCAGGGGAGACCTTCTGGCTCTGCACAGCTCCTGACAGGAGCCTGGAGCCAGGTGGGGGTCGGGCTCTGCTCCCAAGGAACAAGCGATAGGACAAGAGGAAACGGCCTCAAGTTGCCCCAGGGGAAGTGTAGGTTGGACTTGAGGAAGAGGTTCTTGACTGAAAGGGTTGGGGAGGCCTGTACCAGGCTGCCCAGGGCAGTGGTGGAGTCCCCATCCTTGGAGGGGTTCCCAAGCTGTGGAGATGTGGTGCTGAGGGACACGAGTCAGTGGGGACCTGGCAGTGATGGAGAATGGCTGGACTCGACTGAAAGGTCTCTTCCAGCCCAAGCAATTCTATGAGTCTATGGTTTATGCAGCCAGAGCACCTCAGAGGGCATGAGCTGCTGTGGCTGTGCCAAGGAACCACCACCTCTAAGTCATGTCTACTGGCCACGACCACCCCGGGCTGCACACCAGGACTGGAGCAGTGCCCCCCACACACCTTTGGTTTGTCCGGCTCCCGGGAGTAGGCTGTGTACAGCTCTCTGAAGACACCTTGGGATTTGGCAAAGAGAGTCTCCTCTTTGTAAATGTGGTCGATCCTGGACTGCCGGCAGCCGAATACCAGGACCATGGGACAAGGCTTGAGACCTGAGGAGGAGATGAGGAAGCACTTAGCCCAGGGACCACCAATACCTGCTTTCTGCAGGCCACCACCCTCCACATCTACCAGCAGCCCCAGCATCCTGCACAAGACTGCCAGGAACCTTCCCTGGCCAAACTGGGAAGGAGGAAAAGCCAGGAAGGAGCAGGTCACACACTGCCTGAACCAGTGCATGGCCTGGGATCACACAGCAAGGGTGCTTGGGCCAGGTTTTGGGGAGAAGTTCAACTTCTTTTTTCCTAAATGGTCTAAATAATCAGTGAAAAAAAGTGTATTTTACATAGATTTACATTAAATGGCTTTTAAAACCCAACGCCAGCACTCTGGTACTGCCATAAAAACCTTGTGGGGTTTTACAGGAAGATTCCCACAGTTTCTTTTGGGGGGTGGGTTGACCTCCAAGCCTGCACTTGGGTCAGACTCTGCTTCCAGAAGCCCTTTGCCTCTTCTGGGGCATCCAGCAGGAGTCGGGTCCCCATGCCGTTCCACCAGCCCAGGGTTCCCCAGCACTGCTGGAGATGAGAACCAGGAGGCCCAAGGGCCGACCCACCTTTGTGCCGGACGTCGAAGAGCCGCTGCTGCCAGAAGCTGCGGAAAGGGGCGATGCCGGTGCCGGGCCCGATGAGGATACAGGGCACCCGGGGGTCCTGGGGCAGGTGGAACCCGGGCGCCCTGCACGCATCGAAGACACCAGTTAAACCCAGTTCAGCTCCCTCGCCTCTGCCCACAGCGAGCTGAGACACCACCCCGAGAGGGAGGGGTAGAAAACGAGCTGAAATCCCAGAAAGTGACGTTTTAGTGCAGGACTGCATCCAAGAGAGACCTGTTTGCTCACAAACCCAGTCCTGTTTTCCCCACACCCTCAAGGCTTTGCCAAGAAGAACTGAGGGCAAAGAGGTCCACCTGCAAGGGGCTCACCCCATCTTTTTCACCCTGTGGGGACCACTTACCCTCTTACAAAACAGGGCACTACTTCATCGGTCTGTATCCGATTGAGCCAAGAGGAGCAGACTCCGTGGTGGATTGGTCCTTCTCCATCTAGGAAGGGAGGGAGAGAGGTCAATGCTTGACACTCCAGCCAACTGCTCCAGGTGCTTGTCTTTCTGGAGCGTTCCCTGCTACTTCCTATGGACACCAGAAACTTCAGGATCTCTGCATCCATCCCCCACAAACTTGGCAGAAGTTTGGCACTCGAGTCGCTTGGTGGAGCCACCCAAGTTCCTGCTTGTGTAAGGAGGTCAGACCAGATGTCCTCTAGAGGTCCCTTCCAGCCTCAAAAATTCTAGGATTCCAAGTTCACCCAGGACTCAGTCCTGTGATGGTTGGAACTCCACAATACTTAGGAAGCATCCAGCTTCTCTTTGGTACTTTCTGGGAGAAACAGCATCATGCTGTGGTGCTTCCAGACAGAAGCCTTCCCTGGCAGACCCAGATGAGTGGTCAGTGTCTTCCCCCATGTCCTGCCTGCTGCTGAGGTGATGGGGGTGTGACCATCACTTACACCACGACCAGGAGTGCTTGGAGACGTCAGTACTTGCACAGGTACAGAAGTTTGGCTAGCTGTGGAAATGTGGACTTTGGTCTGGGCAAACAAATGATCCTACATGGGGCTTGGAGACACCGTGGCTGGTCTGTTGCTGGTACCTGACCCAGATCTGGCTGAAATCTGGGTGCCCTTGGGTGGGTGGCCATCTTCCATAAAATGGGACAGCAGTGTCACAGGTTGAAGGAATCTAGTCACTGCAGCAGACAGAAAGGCTTTAAAGTAACGTCTCTTTGCCAAAGACCTGGTGGTGTTGCCCATGGGCTAAAGCTTTCCCCATGCCCGTGTCACCTGCTGACCCCTGCATGAGCATGGTACCTCTCGTGCGATAGGAGACCACGGCCACAGTGAGGTGGACCTCGCCTGGGTACATCTCCGGGGAGGAGCTGATGGAGTAGTAGCGTGGCTGGAGGAGGGGGAGCTGTGTGAGCAGCAGTGTGGAGGGCATCTGCACCGAGGGGAACTCCTCCAGCACCTCCACGATGGTGGGGTTCTTAGACCACTTCCATTCCTCGTACTCCTTGAAAGAGCAAGAGGAGGAGGAGAGAGCTGCAGCATCAGCCTTTTCCAGGCCAGGTCCCTCTGCTGGTAGCCCACTGAGCCTATGGCAAAGCTGGAGTGGGTGGCAGTGAAGACAGGCGAGAGGAGCCCTGTTGTCATGGGTAGAGACTCAGCCTAACCATGGTGTGGGATGAAGATGCCCTGGGGTTGTGGCTGTCCCCAGGGATTGGGGTCTGAGGCTTTACCTTGCTAAGGACCTGCAGACGTTTCTTCTCCTTGTCACTGGTGGCCAACAGAGCAAACTGCTGCAGCAGCAGGGGGGTGGGAGGGGTGGTGATGTCCAAATAGTACTTAAAAGCTTGGAAGATGGTGCATGGTGGGAGACGGTTCTCATCTGTCCAGTTACTGATGACACCTGCCAGGAGGGAATTCAGCACAACCGTGGGATCAGTTGAGTGTAAGAGCCAAGATGGACATGTCCTTGCTTTCATTCCCCCTTATCAGCTCTGAGACACTGAATGATGAAGAGCTGGAAAGAAGAGCCAATGAGATACCCTTATGCTACAAGAGAGATGCTGCACAACGAGCACGCCTTTGAGTCTGATACTCCACGACCTTCAGCCTCGGTCACTCGGATTTAATACCGTTTTCCATCTCCTGTGACACTGTGCATGGCACTTGGGTATCAGACTTACCCCTGAAATACAGTGTTGGGATGGGCCATCAAGATTCCTTAACTCTTCTTTCCATTCCTAGACATTGCTCTTTCCATGAGGGGAGAATATGAACACCTTTAATTTTTCTGAAGACCAAGGAAATATCTTCTCCCCAGGGCCCTGCTCACCTTTCAAACCCTTGCTCTACACCACAAATGCAGATGAGCAATGGCTCTGGCCAGAGGAAGGTTGAAGGAGCTGCTCCCAATCCAGGTAAATGCACCAGTGAGTTGGGAAATGATTTCTCCTGGGGGCCACCTACCTCCCTGAGGAGCTACAAGGGATAGGTGAGGAAGATGGAAGTCACCTCTACATAGGAGTGCCCCTGCTTACCTAGAGCTGTGCTCCTCTCCTCCAGGAGTTCCACCTTCACCAGCTGGTTGGCCGGAGGGGCATCTTCAAGCCTGTCAATCAGGGCATTGACCAAGTCCTCGTGGTTCCCTGGAAACACACCCAAGTGGTCCCCGGGCAGGTACTTCAGCTCCTGGTGCCCGTCGGTGTGGAGGCGCAGGAAAATCGTCAGGCGGCTGTGGGGAGAGGATCAAAAGCAAGATGAGTTTTGGGGGAGCCCTTCAGGGAGTTGCTGAGCTCGGGTCTTGAGACCCACTGGGTGTGCCGGGCAGTGGTGGCATGTCCAAGCCCTGATGCCCTGCTGAGCAGGTCCCCAAGGTCACAGCAGGGAGACAGGATGCTGCAGCACCCGCCCTCCCCACCACTGACTCACCCACGGGGACTTTTCAAAAGGGAAAAAACAGTTTAACCTCTTGCCTCAGCAATTTCCCCCTTTCTCTGCACCCACCCTGCCACGCCACAGGCACGGCCACCCAGCTTCTTGTCCTTGCAGGCCAATTTGGGTAGCAGCAGAGACTTCACCGTGACTCAGGCTGAGAACACCCCTCACTGGGTTCACGTGCCTTCCAGCCTTGGCCATAATTTGTACAAAAGTGGCACCCGTGGGATGTTCCAGGGTCAAGAGATGTTTTCAGCACTGTGTGCACGGATCCTTGGGTGCACCAGGGTGGGTTCAGCTCCCAGGACAGCTGCGTCTCCTACCTGGACTTTGGGCTCTGCAGGTTCTGGCGTGTGATGAGCCGAGCTGCATAGACACGTTTTTTGTGGATGCTGTACAGCCCTGCAGAGGAGAAGAGTCAATGAACCAACACAGCAGAGCATGGCCAAGGCTGCTGGCCTCTCCAGGGCTGCTGGATGGCCTTGAGGGTCCAACCCCCTAGACCAGGGCTGGCTGACACCCACTGCAACGAGCTGGCCTTGTCGTGGGCTCAGCCACCCTCCTACCCCCCATCTCCTGCAAAGCTTCAGTGAGCCTCGGGGAGCAGAAACCCCTGGGGGGAACCAAAGCTGCGTCCCTTTTGTTGGGGACACAGGAGGACTTTGAAACCACCCTCAGGAGGCGTGGGGACATGCCCTCGCATGCAGGTGTGCCCCTCTTGCCGCAGGTACCACCTGGCTGGGAGCAAAATGCCTGAATTTGGGAAGAGCCAAGCCAGAGGGGCAGAGCATCAGCTGCAGGAGCCGTGCTGAGGGGCCAGGTGTCGGTAGGCTGGACCTGCCGCGGCCCCGCAACGCCCGGCCGAGCGGCATTTGGCCGCAGCAAGCTTGGAGAGCTCCCAGGTTTCCAGCTCTTTGCTTCAAAAAACAGGGTCAGGAGGAGGGAGATCGGATCATATCCCAACATCTCTGTTAACAGGTACAGACAGGGAGCAGCCAGAGGGACCTGAGACCATCACGAGCTGCTCCTTGGGTGCGTGATGGTGGAGAAAGGCAAGACTGAAACACTGGGAATTTAACACAGAATAAATAAGGAGGTTCAGCCCTTTTGCCCCGACTTGAGCCTGTGATGTCTTCCCCTCCAGCTGCCCCGCACCCAAAGCCCTCTGGGTTGACCCTGACTTTGCACCTTGGGTGAGCTCTGGGGCCTCAGCCACGTAGGTCAGGCGAAACTTGCTCCTCTTCCAGCTCCGGTCGTTGCTGATGAGGGAGTTGTTTGCCTTCTCAATGTTGACGTCGTCCCCCACGCAGAACACGTCACACGCTGCCTGCAGCACACACCAGGCTCTCAGGCACCTCCCCACTGCCCCTGGGCTTTCTGACCAAGCCCCACGACCCCCCCTTATCCCATCCCACCACAGCTAACACATGGAGAAGGAGCACCCAACGGCGTATGTCTTGTGGTGCCCTCCTTCCCCAGGGTTAAAGCAGAACTTCACCACAGTGCTCACCCTTTGGCAGTCAGCACAAACCAGAGTGCTAGCTCCACCAAGATGTGGAGAACCTCTTTATTGTGGGTCAGGGTGATAGTCGGGTGTCCTGGTGCAAGGAAGAGAGGCTGGGGTTTGATCCAGCTTCAACCCGCAGCATGGCTCTGTCCCCATGTCCTTCTCCCCCCTGTTCCTCCCCACAGCATGAGGACAGCAGGTTACCTTGAAGACCTTCTTGGCCCAGGTCCTGAAGGATTCCTCTTGGCCACAGAGCTCGTCCCCTTCTCCCATGCGGAGGATCCGCTCTCCACCCAGCTCCTCCAGGAGAGTGTCCACTGCCCGGGCGAAGGCGCAGAAGTGGGGATAAGCACGGGAGCCCAGCCCAAACACAGAGAACCTGCAGAGAGGGGGCACAGCAGAGTTGTGGAGAGGGACCCCGGCCCGAACACGAAGAACCTGCAGAGAGGTGGCTACAGAGCTGGGAGGGACACTGATGTCTCCCTCTCCTGCAGCACCGCTGCCAACTCCACCTGAGGGGACGTGGAGGGACCTGCACGTTGCAAAAACGCCTCATGGTTTAGGTAAGGTAGGAGAAAGGGGCTCTGTGCAGCCCCAGCTCCTGCTCTGTCCCTTCTGCGGCAAGAAATTGCTGCCTCCCACCCCATCCTACCTACCTGACGTTAGCCAAGGGTCCTGTGCTTTCAAAGTTGTCCCTGGAGTCAGGGCCATCGCTCGAGGATTTCCTTGCATCCGAGTAAGAGGAGACGCTGTTGAAACGCACCTTGTAGCTCCTGTGAACAGCAACACCATCGAGTGTCAGCAGTGGTGACAAACGTGCTCATGGGTCCCACCGGGATGAGTGCTCAGAAGGGGCCAAACCAGAGCTCAGGGCTCAATATTCCATGAGCAGGCACCACAACTTGTGGCTAGAGCAATGGGCTCCCCCCTGGGGTTAAGCTACAGCAGACCCTATGTTGCATCCCCCCCCAGATGGACCTGATCTGCTCCATTGTGTCCTCCAGTCACCTCCCCAAGGGCTGACCCATATGTCGGCCACCACATTGTCCCCAATGCTGCAGAGCTGGCAGGACCTTTGGCTTTACCTGTCCTTCCCTGGCTGCACACAAGGTTGGGCATATGTCTGGATGGATATTCTGAAGGGTTTTTTTCATTCATAGGAAGGAGGAGGTGGGGAGGATGAAAGAGGGAGGGGAGTGGAGAGAAAAAAAAAAATACTCTGACAACAGCAGAAGTATTTCTGAATTGAACCATCTTTAAAAATTGCTCTGCACAAGAGTTTCTAAATATACTTGCCAGAGCAAGGCAGCAGTAGTGTGGGGATGAGTCACGACAGACCTCCTGCACCCGGCTTGCCACGCAGAGGAGACAGCCCCTGAGTGAAGTATCTGCCAGGGGGTCATAAAGCCCTGTGATCCACCTCTACTCCAGAGCCTCCTCCCTTCTGCCCACACCTCTCATGCTCTCCTGCTTCATTCCATCTGGATGGAGCCACTTCTTTCTCTGCTGTCCCTGGGCCACGTCCTCATCTGGGGCTGTGTGGTGAAGGGAAGGCAGCACAGCCCTCTAGTTTAGATGGGTATGAAGCCAAAATTCCCCAGTTGGGCGCTGGGACAAAGGTTGGGGCACCAGCAGCTTTTGCTGAAATGCTCCTTGTGGCAGGGGGTGACTGTTGAAGGGTGGGCTGCATCTGAACAGTGGGTCCCCAAACACAGAAGGATGATGAATGCCTCTGAAAACCCTTGGAGACCCTTGCTGAAAGGCACAAGGAACCAAATACACAAGAGCAAAACCTCTGGGCTGTGGTCAGAGAGCTACAGCCACAGTGCCCTGACACCAGGGGGGTCTCAGCCACCTTCAGCATCCTCTGGTGGACATGGGGCTGGGAGCCCACGGGGCGTATGGACAGGAGTTGTTTTCTCCAGCCCTTCCCTACAGATGCCAGGCTGACCCTGCTCCTCTCCCCCAGACAGTCTCCTGCTGGCAGCCTTTTCTCTTTGCAAAACTTTGTTTTTTTCATGCTTAAAGTCAGCATCTCTTCCCACCATCCAGAGCCATGACCTCTTGCCCTGTCCCGAGGGGGGCCATGGAGAGTAATTTATTCCCTTCACCTCTGCAGCCACCTTTTCTGTATGAAGTCTGCTGCCTTTCTGTCTCCTCTTCTTCAGCTAAAATAGCTCTCACCCTTCTGATCTGCCCTCACAGGCTGCTGTTTCCAGCACTCCGACCACCTTTGCTGTCAGGTACCCAAGCCACAGGCTGTCCTGGCTCTTAGAGACTCCTCCCAGTCCCTTCAATTACGTTTAGGGTTGACTGGGGCAGCCAGCACTGAGCTCAGGTGCATTTGTCCTCCTCGACCCTGCCCAGCTTGCCACTGGCACCTCCGTGTCCAACTCAACGTTGCACCACCAACAAAAAGTGAAGACCCTTAGGATGAAACCATGCACAGAATGCCCCTTCTCCATCCAGACACCTCCAGGGCAGCCTGAACATCTCGTTTTGTCAGCTGTCCCCATTAAGGCACAAGGCCATTAGAAACCTAATGGGTTTTCAGCTCAGGAGCCCTGCAGGAATCCAGCAGATGACTTGGCTGCACAGCAAGGAGATCACTTCGGGGCCACCGCGTTACCAGCAGTGGAGAGGGACCAACCTGTCCCTGCTGTGCCCGGTGGCATTTGTCACCTTTCAGGCAGAAGGGCAGGGGTTAAATCACACCATGCCACCAGCCAGCGCTAATTCTGCCTTAATTAAGCCTTTTATCAGCTAGGAGCATCGCTGAATTAACTGAGGAGAGACTCCAGAGCAGTGTCCCAGTTAAGTGAAATATATTGTACTTAACAGCTAAAATAAGAGGAAGCCCCAAGTGATTAACACTTCGCTGGCTGCCCTCACTCCCCAGCCTCTGGGACCTGCACCGAGATGCTCCAGGCTCATCTTGCAGCAATTTCCTTAAAAACTCAGATCCTGTCTCCAAGGTCCCAGTTCCAGACTCACTGGTACAAACCACAGTCAGGTTTTATGACTGTTCTTATTTTCCCTAGAAATGTTTTCACGTGATGCAAGGTTAGATTTGGTTCTCAAGCCCTCTCCCACCCACATCCACATAGCTGGGAAGTTCCTCCTACCTCCAAGTCGTGCTATTTTGGTGTCTCCTGGACAGCCCCACTTCTCAAATTCTATTATTTTGGGGGATTTCCTGGTTTTATGTTATTATTTTGTTCTCCATAGATGCCTGCATCTTACAGCTGGAGAGAGAAGCTTTAAACTGCCACCCAGGGAATTACAAGCTGGAACCCACAGGCATCCCTGGCTCAGTGCTTTTGTCCTGCCTGGGACATCCATCCACTCCATGCCCTGGTTCTCCAGGAAGGCCCCATCCCTTGGACCTTTATAAACCTGAAACCTGTGTGAGGATTTCATGCTCCCTTCAAAGAGGAGGAAAGCAGAGCAGCAGGATGTCCAGGCTGTCTGGGGTTGTGAGGGGGACAAGAGGGGTTTGGGAATGCCCTTACTTCCTCTCCTCCAGGTTGGAGTTGGGATTCTTCATCTCCATTAACGCACAGCCAAATTTCTACAAAGAAGAAAGAAAAAAAGGCCATGAGTTTTGCCAGTTTCTGCAGGAAATGGAGCCATAACCCAAGCCTGGGCTGGGGCACTGCTCTCTCCTTGCTGTAGCTCTCTGGGTGCAGGGGGCTGGATGAGGTGGTAGCTCCCCAGCCAAGGGGCTGGCACCTTCTGTGTGACACCAACATCAGGATGAATTTAGCAACAGATTAGTTACCTGTTTCACAGGAGGAATAAGTAGATATCCCTGGCACAGCACCAGGTATCACACAGCACCTGCTTTGGGACATTGCAGCTCAGGCTGAGCAAGAGGATGCTCTTCACCATCCCCACAGCCTCTCCCCTGCCCACCTCCCTGCTGCAGTCACCCATCCCTGTGCTCTGTCCTACCTCTCCGTTCTCAGGTGGGTCTCCATTGCCAAAGGTGCTTGTGACCACTAGGACCATGGTTTCATGTTCTAGGTGCACAATGTCATACTCATCCATGGACATCACCTGGGAGTGACAGAGATCACAGAAGCATAGAACGGTTTGGGTTGGAAGGGACTTTTCAAGGTCACTTAGTCCAACCCCCCCTGCAATGAGCAGGGACATCTTTACCAAGAGGCCTTTGATGGGAAGATCTGCCACCAACCACCCTCCTGGAATGGGAGCAGCATATCCTTGCTGGTTCCACACCAGTGCACTAGCAGAGATCTCCACACAGGGGAGCATGAGAACAAGAGCCTCAAGGGACATGGACAAACCATGGGGCTACCACCTGAGAGACAGCAGCTAGATGTGTGCTACAATGCCTGCAGGAGTATTCGCTGGAAATTAGCTGGAAAATTCCTGTGCAGGCTTCAGCTCAGACCCACAAAGTCCTGGCAGCTGCTGAGGACCCGTGGCAGCTGTGTGGAGTTGTGTGTTTGCCAACAGTCACGAATATCCTTGGGCCACCCAGATTTTCACAGAACCTTGCAGGGGCTGGGATCTTGTACAATACCTTGGCATCAAAAGCGTGCTTGAAGATTTCACACAGAGTCTTTGCATAGACCTGTGACTTCCCTGTCTCAGTGGCATACAGGATGGTCGCCTTGACCCTCTTGGCCATGGCCTGTCCCATCAGCTTGGCTGAGAACTTCACAGCTCTAGGAAGCAAGAATAAATCCCTGTGAGAGAGCTGGTTTCCTTGTCAATGCCTCCGGCCCAGACTATCCACACCACTTTATTTATTATTAAATGAACAGCCTGCCTTGAAAATGCCAACATAATTTTTTTGTTGTTATTTGCCAAACAGGGAAGCTGTGGAAGAGTCTGTCTGTCTGTCTTTGACTTGTCAGAGAGGAAGACTAGATGGAGGGGCTTGCAGACAGAGCTGAAGTACCTAAATGGGTATAGGGAGCAAAGTGCTAAACCAAGCGTGGAGGTGCTTCAGGGGACAGGGAAGCAGAATAATGAGGAGCAGCAGTCACTGAAAGCAGCGGTCAGATAACCCAAAATTAAAAGCTAGAGAGCAACCAGAGCCCAAGCTACAGGAGGAACAGCATCTTCTCCATCTCTTAATGTCTTTAAATCCTACTTGGCTGCCTTTGTGCAGGAGGTGTCTTTGCTGAGCAGGAGCTCCCGGGCTCCACACATCGCACACAAAGCCTTGGGACACTGAGAAGGTCAGAGGGGGCTGTCTGTAGTGACCTTGTAGACAAGGGAGGTTGTCATGGTCCAGCTCTGGGTTGCACAGCCCAGCGTGGCAAGTTCAGTTTAGGGCCATTCATCTTCACACCAACATTTCCTAAGTGCAAAATATCTTCACCTCTTCTAAAAGGACCATCATGCCTTTAAACTGGGGCACCAGGAAGGTGGGTCTGGAACCTGCTCTAGATGGACCTGCTTTAGCATGTGGGCTGGATGAGATGATCTCCAGAGGTCCCTTCCAACCCTCACCATGCTGGGGTTCTGGGATTTAGCCTGGTGTGTTACAATAGGGGAGGGGCAGTTTTGGGGGGGCTGAGGGAGCACAGAGCATCTCTGTGGCCTTCACAAGAACAAGGGCTGCCTGATTCACTTTGACAGGGCAATCAGGCCCTGCCCTGGGTGACCACGTCCAGCAGGACCCACGTGCCCATTTCAGAAATGCTGCAGGGAATGGAGATTGCAGCTGGCCTGGTTACACTGGCAGGAAAAGAGAAGCCAAACTTCCCCCTGCCCACCCTGCCAAGGAGAGAAGAAATGCTCTAAGTTTGGAAAAATCGCTCGGGGAGGAAAGAAGAGGTAGAAGCCCCCCAGGCTGGTGTGTCCTGCCTCCTCCAGACAGCTCCTCATGAGTCAGCCTCAGGAGCATTTCTGTTTGCTGCTGTACAATCACTCCTCAGCATCGTTCTGCGCAGTAAAGTTGCCCCTTTGCTTTCCCATGACATAGAGTCCCCTGGCCCCAGGGCAGGGAAGGGGCAGGGACTGCAGCTTGGAACGCTCTGAGGTGGCCAGAACCAGCACAGCCTGTCTGAACAGGCTTCAAAACCACCTTGTGACCAGTGCCAAGCGTAGTGCTCAGGTCTGCTGGGCTTGGATCCACCACTCGCTCAACTGCCTCGTTCAGATCCAGGCAGGATTCATGGTGAATTACAAAAAGAAATGCTCTCACCTCCATCAGGAACAACAGAGATTGTTGGGTTTTTTCTTAAAAATTACCCACCATGCCCACATTTTTTACAAAATCATTTCTCAGCCGTGCACACACAAATAAAAGCACTGCTTCTTCTAACTCAATGGCTCAATTAATCTCCCTGCTCTCTGCACCAGCCCCGGGCTGCAGCCCAGACCCAGGCACCGGTGTCAGCCTCAGGAGCACATTCATCAGCTGCTGATCATGGTTATGGATGCACCCTGGAAAATAACTTACAGAAGGTGACAGCTGAAGGCTGGGAACAAGCCGATAGAAGGGACTCGGGGAACTGAAGCGTGGGGAGATGCTGTGAATGGCACAAGGCCACCTGGAAGCCTGGACATAGAGGTGGAGGCAGACCTGGCCCTCCTCAGCTTTGGCCCAGGGATCTGCTGCCAGGGAGCCAGCAGCTCCTCCAAGAACCTCTGCCAGTGGCCTTTGAGGCAGGCATTTGGGTCAGGGTCAGCCAAAGGGCCAAAATTACTCTTCATTACTGACTAGGAGCTTTGGCAGGGGAGAGGGACACATGTGGCCCATTACTAGGGGACAGCTGGCCATGAAAGGCAAAGACCAGCTCAGCCCTCATCCATCTGCTACCTGTAGGGAGACTCCTCATTCCTATCTCCCCACTCCTCGCAGAGTGGCTCTTTGGAGGTTTAGGTGTGCACTGGAGAGAAGTGCTCCTCAAGTAGCTTGAGAGAAAATAGAAAAAGAGCAAATATGGACACGAGTTTCATCTTGCATGTGCCACCATGGCCCTGAACAGTGACGGGTGATCTCTCTGCCTCAGGAGGCTGTGGAAAAGAGATGTACAGTCAGTGTGCCCCCTAGAACTAAGAAAGCCATTCCTAAGAGTTGAAAACTATTTACTGGAGAACAAACCTGCTTGGGAGAAAAGACTATATGCAACATCTGCTATTGACCCGATCACACAACTTTTGGTGGTCTAATGGGGTGTTCAGATGACCACCTGTCTCTCCATATGTCCCTCTTGTCAGCTAAGGCCTCCAGTGGCCTGAGGTCCAGGCTCACAGCCCATCTGTTTGTGCACATCTGTAGGGCAGCACTATCAAACAGCAGAGCAAACAGAGCTGCCCAACACCAGGACCAGCCCCAGACACCCCAGGGCTTCTCAGAGCCCACTGGTACTTACTTTGCTAACTTCTTAAAGCCAATGGCCCTCTTCTTGGTAGGTGTCCCGTTGACCCCTTTCCAGACATGGGTGTTCCAGGGGTCCGGCTAGAAGAGAAGAGCATCAGAGCTTTGAGAAATGTTGAATCTACAGCACTGAGCATTGAATTCCTCTAGTCATGAAGGGGAGGACTAGCTGGCCTCGTCACAGCTCTGTCTCCTGTACAGGTCCCTGATCCTTGGAGCCCCACGGGTTTCTTGGGGCAGTTGGGCAATGGAGTATGCACAGAAAAAGTGCAATAAAACAAACCCTTGCTGGCTTGTAGCAGTGTCTGGCCAGATGCTCTGAGGTGAGCAATAATAGGCCATAGGCAAAAACAATGCAGACAACTCCATAAGGGAAGAGATGATGGAAACACATCCAGGAGAAAAGGAGGCTCGGGAGAGACCTTCTCACTCTCAACAGCTCCCTGAAAGGAGGGAGCCAGGTGAGGGTCACTCTGTTCACCTATGTAGCAAGTGATAGGTCAAGAGGAAACAGTCTGAAGTTGCACCAGGGGAGGTTGAGGTTGGCCATGAAGAAAAACATCTTCCCTGAAAGGGCTGCCCAGGCCTGTGCCAGGCTGCCCAGGGCAGTGGTAGAGTCCCCACCCCTGGAGGGGTTTCCAAGCTGTGGAGATGTGGTGCTGAGGGACACGGGGCAGTGGGGACCTGCTAGTGCTGGGGGAACAGTTGGACCTGGTGGTCTTGAAGGTCTCTTCCAATCAGAATGATTCTAAGATTCTCCCCCTATAGTTTGTTTGGTTTTTTTTTTTTTTTCCTCTCCTGAGAGGCCCTTTGGGAAGGGGAGGCCAGTGAAGCAAGGAACAAGCACACAGAAGCTAATTCTGTGCCCTCACAGGCAACTGTCTGTAATCTGGGCCAGGAACCATCAGGGTTCCTGGTGGATTGGTTAGAGAAACAAACAGACTGCTCCTGGTTTGTGGTTGCTCCTTAAGGGCTCCTGACTAAAGGTCACATTGTGTAAAAACCACGGGAGTGGGGATGGTTGGCTAATGAGGGTTTGCTTAGGGCCCTTTTTTCCCCATGGTCTGAAGTGTTAAATACTCCAGCAGAAGGATTTCAGCCTGCTGCTTGGCCTGCTGGGCAGGAGTCCCCCCAGAAAACTGTTGGATCCTGAAGCTGGCAGGAGCCATCCTCCCAAACCTGGAGGCTGGAGAGCGGAGGGACTACCAGATCATCTCCTCACCTGGACATGAAAGGGCAAAATGAGGCACTTCCAAAGGGAAGAGCTCTGCTTAGTTCCCCTTTCAAGGGTAAAAGTTGGGGCCTCAGGTGTCCCATGTTCCCATGGAGGGACAAAAAGCCATTCCCTGGTGAAAAGGTGTGATATCCAGGGTGTTATGACACCACACTATGGGGGAATCTCAAATTAGACTTGTTCACAGACTTCAAGAAGCTGCCCCTTGAGGCAGTGAAGGGATTAGATGGTGTCTTTCTCCTTCCTGCATCTTCTCCAGCTCCCACCCTGCTCTTGGTTACACCTTTGGGTACAGAGCACTGGTGGGAGGTAGGGTGCAGATGGTACCTGGTACTCAAAGGAGGGTGTGAGACGGTAGTTGAGCATTTCCTGATGGAAAACTGGCGTGATGCTGCCAGACATGGGTGGAACAATCCACACCCAGTCAGCTGGACATCCTCCACGGCACCGGTACTCGTTCTCCATGTGCTTGATAAAGGACTCGGTGGCAGAGTGGTGATCCACAATGGTCACCTTGTCGCTCTGTTGGAGGGAGAAGGGAGCAGAGCCAAGGGCTGCGGGTTAATCCACACCGGAAGGCAAGAGTCAAGTTTTCACATTTGGAGCTGTTTGACCCAAATATGCCTCACTCCCATGGGCTTACAGGACTGTACCTTTGGAGATGACACAGCTGCTGACTCTAGTCTTCCCAAGGAGGCTGTAAAGCCCCCTTGTCCTTCCTGAGTAGATGTGCTGTGGGTTGACTGCTACTCCTGTTGTCATGGGCCAAGCAAGGACTAAGATGGCATCAACAGGATGGAGCATCTTCTGCTCAGCCCCTTGAGAAACTCTTTCATGGTTTGCACCACTCAAGAAGCAGCTCTGATCCAGCTCAGGGAAGGATTCCCACCCTCTGAAGTTGACTTGCCAAGAACTAGTTTTGCTACTCAAGCTTTAAGTGCAGGCAGGGGGAGAACCTGGGCCAATTCTTGCCTCCTGGATGAGACAGAAGGGCTGGATCTTGCCCCTCGGGGCACTCCCCCTGGACCAGCAGAGCTCAGCTGCTGGTAGTGCTGTCTTTGCAACATCCAGGGCATAGAGATTATTAAATTTCACTGCAGGCTCCTGGAACAGCCCAAAATTAGGAGGGCACAGCCCAGTTTCAGCTGAGTGTGTCAGCTGCTGTCATTGTCCTCGGGCAGATGTCTCCACACTTGGCCCATGCAGCCCCTGCATCCATCAAGCTTGACCCAAACAAAACAGAGTCCTGCCACTCAGGTACCTGGAAGCTGTACAGCACAGCGATGTTGATCTCCACCAGGGCCTGGTCCTTCCACAGTGAGGATGTTTTCCTCATATCCAGATTCATTTTCTTGGCCACTTGCTGTAACAAAATATGGTAGAAGGTGAACACTTGTAATGGCCAAGAACCGAGGTCTGAAGATCTCTGCCTGGGGAGAATGACCCAGACTGACACAAGGCAGCAATGAAGGGCTGATGTTTTGCCTTGCTCTGAGATGTGGTCCTGCCTTTCCCTCTTGGTGGCAAGAGCAAAGCCAGTCTGGCCTCCCTTCCTCCCCAATGGGCACGAAATGCTGCTAAAAAGGGCCATCAAGAACAGCTGCTTTTTGTGAGAGGAGAGGAAACAGGTGGGTCTGTGGGACAGTAAGGAGATGTTGGTGGTCCCTGCACACCTCCCCATACCAAACCCCCTGCTGCTCCCAAACTGTCCTTTCTCAGCCCATTTCTTCTACCTGGAGTGCTTCCCCCCAACACTCACACACACACATGGAGCAAGTCCCTCGGATGGGCAAGGGATGGCCACCTTGACGGGGGCAGATCCTCCACACCAACACCTCTCCACAGCTTGGCTTTGTCTCTGACCCACCCTGTCCCCAGTGTGGGGTCCCCAAGCCATGGTGGAGCACTGCAGAGGGGCCAGCTGGAGGGTCCCCATGGGCAGGCATGTCCCTGAGGAGTCACCAAGTGTCTCAACACCCTCTCAGCCCACCACATCTTAGCACTTGACCTCAATCAGGCACATGACCGGTGCCTGCTGATCCATAAGTTGCTTTGAGGTGTCTACAGGGGCTCAATAAGCATCACACCCATCACACTGTGTTAGATACCAGCTGGCCCCATAGGACACAAAGCAACTTGCCAGCCCATCACACCCTTGGCCATGTGGCTCCAGAAGAATCTA
This sequence comes from Merops nubicus, assembly GCF_000691845.1. Lineage (NCBI taxonomy): Eukaryota > Metazoa > Chordata > Aves > Coraciiformes > Meropidae > Merops > Merops nubicus. The sequence goes on along the minus strand of NW_008581083.1, from coordinate 30,068 downwards.
AATGCCCTACCTAAGGGAGACTTGGACATCCTGTACTCTCCCACTCAAGAAACTACTCTCTCAGTGTCCTGCCTGCTCCCCAGTAACTTCAGACCCACCCAGTGCAGCCCAGGAGGAGCTGATCTCCTGGAGGAGAGGGAATTACCTCCAGTATGTTGTAGCGAGAGTTGTCACAGTAGTCCCGGACCCCAATCTCTGTGCCCATGTACCAGCCACTGAAGGGACAGGCGGAAAACTCCAAGCCACCAATCTCGAGGAGCATGTTAGACACTGCTGGCAGACCATACCACTTGAGGCCCAGGTCCTTAAACCATTCAAACCTGCCGGGACACAACAGGGTTGGGCCATCAGCCACTCCCCAGAGCAGGCAGAGGGAGGGAGGAGGCTCCTTTGCCACTCAAGCCACCAGGACACGGAGCAGGATGGTTCCTGGAGGCAATATCTCCCTTAGGGCTCTTTGTGGGGAGAATGTGATACATCAGGAGTGTTGCAGGGTGGTTAAGTCCTGGCAGACTTCAAGGAGAGAGAAATCAACCCTGACACAAGGACACAACTGGCTTTCCACTTCCAGGCTCTGCCAGCTTTACATCAGAGTGGAAGGAAGACCTTGAAGTGTGTCTTGGATAAAGCACCCAAGCCACAACAAGGAAAAGCCAAGGACAGGAGGTGGTTTAGGGTGAAATCAAAGGAGCTCAGTCCTGCTGATCCCTTCAAGTAGTTTCAGAGTTTACTCTGACTTACTTGGGATGCCGGATGGGCACTTCCAGCACAAGCTCTGGAGGAATTTCGAAGAGTTCTGGGTCATTGCCATTGGCTTGGAGGAGCAGAGGCAGGATATCAAAGCGCCCATGTGGTGCCTTCCACCCTTGCTGAATGCAGATCTACAGGAAAAACAAAGGTGGGCTTAGAAGTCTCAGCAGGTCACCTGCTGTTCAAACAACCTGCTCTGGGTGAACCTGCTTTAGCAGGGGGGTTGGATGAGATGATCTCCGGAAGTCCCTTCCAACCCCACCATGCTGGGATTATGGGCAGGGATTTGCATGATACCAAGCAGAGTCTCCTGACAGCCTATCTGCTCAACCATTACAGTCATGTAACAACCTCCATCCAAGGGAGTTACAACACGAGGTTGTCTGTCACAGCCAACCCATGGACAAGTAAGAGGGATCAGGGCTGGAAACGAGCCTAGAACTAGATCCCCAGGGAGGGTCATGGCTCTGAAAAAGCTGCTTACTCTAGTGGTGAAGGAGAAGAGTGGGTGAGAAAGGCAGAAGAGCTGAGCAGAGCACTGGTGCTATGTGGGCAGCACTAGCAGGCAGCAGCAGGAGCCCAAAATCTCATTTCTGACTCCCCCTGGCCCAGGCCAGCGGTGGGGACACACGTCCTCCTGCAGCCCTTCCCTCAGCACCACCACCTGACCCCTTCTCCTCCAAAGCAACATGAGATGAGAGTCCTTCAGGGACCAACTCCTGCAGGCGTGGAAACAGCTTTTGTTCCTGGGAAGACACATCCACGGGCGAGACCAACTCGGCTGCCCTCGGTGGCACTGTGGCGGAGCCAGCAGCCCCCTCCTCGCTCCCGGCCCGGGCAGAGCCCCCTGGCTGGGGTGCCCAGGGAAGGGTGGGTGGAGGGGGTACCTCTGTCAGCTCCACGTTGGCGGGGTCCCCCAGGACGGTGCCGTCGGGCTGCTTGTAGCCGGCGTAGCGGAGGAGCTGTGCGTTCCAGATGCGGAAGTCGTGCTTGCCGTCCGTCCGCTGCGGGAAGATGGTGATGGCAGACCTGGGAGGAAGAAGGCAGCTCTGGTGGGTGCTGAGGGCAAGCAGGAGGAACGGCGAGGGCGAGGGGTGCCCCTGCCTGCCGCCACCCCGTGCGCCGCTTCTGCTTCACCCTTGGACGAGCCCCCGACGTTTGTTAAATTTCCTTCAGCGGTGGAAGTCATGGCCGGGTGTGCTCCAGCTCTGGAATTTGAGGGGTTTCATAGAATCATGGAATGTTTGGGTTGGAAGGGACCCAGGTCATCTAGTCCAACCCCCCTGCTATAAGCAGGGACACCTCCAACTAGATCAAGGTACTCAGGGCCTCATCAAGCCTGGTGGTTTTGCTGGTTACCAGCAACACAGCTCCGAACAGAAGCTGGTTGTTTGCATGGGGGTTCAGATAGACCTGGAGAGCTGACCGTGCTCTGCATTTGATTCAGGATATAGGAAAGGAGAAATAAGTGGAAAATCTGTCCTTTGAGGTCCCACATTGAGCAAGAAGAGCTATACTTGGACCAGCAGGACACCTTCCCCTGATATCAGGTCCCTCTAATGCTCCCCCAGGATGGGTGCTGGCTACAACCATCCTGCTGTGCAGCAGCTGGTAATGGAGACAATACAAGCAGAGCCCAGAGCTGGGTGGACACGTAACCAGAGGCCTTCAGATCTAAACCCTGGTGACTCCCTGGTGGCTCACCTGAGGTTCCCTTTGTTGGTGGCATATTTGATGTGGTTGCAGATGTAATTGAACATCCCATGGGCTGTGGTGCAGTCCCGGGCATCAAACACCTGAAACAGTGGAAGCAATTGTGGTGATGCTACAGGTTGCTTCAACTACTAGGGCAGAGCCAAGCAGAAGAAACACATCACAGGGAAAGCCCTAGAGACCACCATGACTTGTTAGGTGTCTAAAGCTCCATAATTATGTGTTCACCACCTTTACAACACATGGATCCAGCTGCACTTTCTGCTTTGGAGAGGAGAGTCATCAGCTGCTCAAGCAAAAACCTCCTCAATGCAGTGCTCTCAGCCTGCTGCTGTTCCTATCTTATCCACCAACAGTTTGGGTTTCTGCTCTTTGTCTCTTGTAGATCAAGACTCAAAGCTGAAATAGGGCAGGTATCAGTCAGGCCTGAGCTCCATTGAGAGCATGGGGATTACAGAATCATAGAACACTTTGGGTTGGAATGGAGCATTAAAGGTCGTCTAGTCCAACCCCCTTCAACTAGAGCAGGTTGCTCAGAGCCCCCTCCAACCCATCCTGGAATGTTTCCAGGGATGGAACATCTACAAAAGAATGAGGAAATCAGGAAAGAGGGTCGACAAGAGGCTTGAAGACAATTTCTTGCAGAAATTACTCCCCAGAAGGTTCAGATATGCCAAAAGGAACAGTGGAAGAGCTGAAGGCTGAGCTGGAAGAGGAGGAGGCATGGCCTCTCACCCCTGGGCAGTGCCAAACCCTGTGAGGCAGCCCCATGAATAGCTCAGCAGAACTTCAGCTGTGCTCTGGGTTAGAGGGAGACATCAACTCCATACCAACAGATTCCACTGGAGATCACTAACTCAGGTCCTACCATACACTTCCAGCCAGTCAAAAGGACACTGAGCTAAATCTTTTCCTGTCATAGCATCTCTGTACCAAGGATGAGAGTGTCCTGCTGCCTCTCCAGGCAGAGCAATAGTTTTGGAAGCAGCATGTCAGCTACTGAAGCAATATCTGAGATTGGAAAATCTTCTCTGGAGTGCCAGCTTCCAGTTGGTCCCGTTGCAGACACAGACACCTAAGCTACACCTCCCACACGGGTGCTTTTTGAGCTCTCCCTGACTTCCCAGACATCCCCAAAGCGGTCAAGGAGACAGTAGCTGCTGTGTGCAGAACACCCCCAGCTCCACCTCTGGTGTGCTTGCCCACATATTTGAAGTTTTGCCTCTCCAAAACCTCAGTGCACCCTTTGGCGTGCAGCCTGCCAGGTGGTTTCCAGCTGTGGTGGTGCTCACCTGCAGCTTGGACCACTGGATCCTGCCCACGCAGCGGGCTGCGTTTCTCCAGGCGTGCTTGGCTCCGTAGATCAGCTCCGTGTCACGCAGCTGGTAGGTGTCAGTGCTCTCAATCTCCTTGGTCACTTCCTCCAGCCTCTCCATGTGGGCCTTGGAGCCAGACCTGCACATGTGGGGATCAGAGGAGGTGGCAGTCAGCAGCCTGGGTGGAGGGCAGGGAATCCTGCAGCTCTCCACCTGCAGATGAACTCTTTCTTTCTTAAGCACATGTGCACATACACACACACGTCTTCAGACAACAAGTGTAAATGAATCATAGAATGGTTTGGGTTGAAAGGGACATTTAAAAGTCATCTAAGTCCAACCCCCCTGCAGGGAGCAGGGACATCCCCAGCTAGAGCAGGTTGCTCAGAGCCCCAGCCAACCTCACCTGGAATGGTTCCAGGGATGGGGCAGCGACCACCTCTCTGGGCAGCCTGGGCCAGGGGCTCACCACCCTCAGCAGCAAAAATCTCTTTCTTCTCTCTAGGCTATATCTTCCTCTCTTAGTTTCAAACCATCCCCCCTTGCCTTGCCACAACAGGCCCTGCTAAAAACTCTGTCCCCATCTTTCTTTTAGACCTCATTTAAGCATTGAAAGGCTGCAGTAAGGTCCTCCCAGAGCCTTCTTTTCTCCAGGCTGAACAACCCCAGTGGGAGAGGTCAGTGATTTGCAGAGGTACACAACAAACACTACGAATGACACTCCCCTGGAGAAGCAGCTGAATGTGGAGCACTGCAGTCTCACCCTGCTTTGACTCACAAGTGTGAAAGATCAGATCATATCTCAGCATAAGCAGCAGCCAGGGCCTGAGACCTTCTCTGGTCAACACTTACCTCTTTATGGAGGAGTAGTACTGGTCAATGAAGTCCTTAGCCAAGAGGAGCAGCTCCTCTTTTGTCCTGGTATCTTCTGACTTGCGGATGTGCTGGCTGGGGGTCATTACTGAGCCCATGCAGATCTGCTCAGTGCACGCGGTGGCCTGAGGAGACACCACGAGACAAGCATGCCTTGAAATCAACAATTAGCTGCAGAAACATTGGTGGCATCTTTGACAAACTGGGACAATTTCAGCTTATTGCTTTCACAGCCCTTGGTGACGTGGAAGTCAGCTCAAGGACGTGCAGTCATCTCTTGTCCCACCTGATATGGACAATCAGGGCTCACTAGACTCCTGCTCCAGCTTGGTGTGAAGTCATATACTTTTCCTGATCTGTCCCAGATAGGGTCACCAACCTTATTACAACAAAGGTTTGAATTTCAGACACCAGTGGAGACAGCAAGACTGGCCTGAATTCATCTAGTCCTGTGTTTCCATCTTGGAAGCTCTGTGATCGACTCACTTACGCTCAGATAACATTGTGCTGGTCCTACCAACTCTACTCACCATGGCTGTCTTCAGGTGCAGAGTGTCGTGAAGCACGGAGCCTGTCTCCCAGTTCTTGATTTTGACAAAGCGTGGGCATTTGGAAGGGCTCCCATTCACTGTGTGCTTAGTTGGGGACTGCCGCCCGGGTGGGGGTGGCTGGACAACAGTGAAGACCAGGCACAAGGTTAATATTCAATGAAACACAGAAAAAAGGCCACAGCCACAAGCAGCATCTTGCATCAGTGGATGCCTGCGCTTAAATCCTACTGATAATACAGTGAGACAAGGTATTTAATCTGAATTTTGGCAGCTTTTGGGATCCTACAATGGAGTAACCAACTCTCAATGCAGCTGGGAAGTCACCTCTGTTCAAAGAGCAGCCAAACTTGTGGAAGGGGAGTTAAAAAACAGAAACAGAAGTGACTTAGGAGAAGGTTGTGCTCAAGTTTTCTAGTGGAAGACTTACATTTTACAACATGTTAGATGTTTCTTTTTAAGGAGCATCCCTGCTCATGTTTTACACGTGCCAAGCTCTGCCTCATTAATACGAGCACTGTGAAATAGAGCTAACAGCTGATAGTTCCTCTGAGCAAGCCAAAGGCACATCTCCTTTGATATCAGTGCTGGAAGATCATAGGAATGAGGATGGGTAAATTATGCAAATGGGGGGGTTGCTGAATTATGCATAGTTGGATTAGTTCAGTCTCAGCTCTGAACCTCCATCCCTTCCTGATGCTCAGTGTCAGGGTGTGCTCATCCAGCACCTCCTGGGTGATACACCAACAGAGTGAAGAGCCTCCAAACCAGCAGTAAATACAAAGAACCTCCTGAATGGAGTCCTGGAAAAGCACTATTTTTAAGTTTTGTTTTGTTGTTGTTTTTTTTTTTTCAGTTTTGAGGCATCTGACCTGGAATATGACAGTGGCAGTTCTTGGGATTTTTTTTTTTTCCCTCGTTTTACTCTTTCAAGAGACTTAAACCATTCCTGAGCAACATCCTGTGCCCTCTGAACCAGCCTGGGCCACGCTTAGGACCAAGGGGGATAATCTGCTGTCTTCTTTCTGATCATGATTGCTCAGAGTAGCTCTGTAAGATGGGTAAAAATTAGCCAAAACCTGCTGTTTAAAAATACAAACAAACCCCACCCTCACCTAGACCTCTACCTGCCAGACAGAAATGAGAAGTACCAAGCAGAAGGTGTTGTATCCAGCACCACTTTTTCTACTCTGAGGTAGTTTGATTTGCTGACAGGTCTTCAGTGCAGCATAGATGATGTGCTGCTAAACAACATCTTGCTGGAGCAAGTATGGCCCAAGACTGTGTTAGGAATCCAGATGTAGCAATGAACCCATCCTTGGAGCAAGCAAGCTCATGGTCCAAGCTGGTGGACAGCAGCTGCTTAATGTCTGCCTTCAGATGTTCTACCTTAATCCTTTCCCAAAGCTGGTCCCTTTCACAGAATCCCAGCATGGTGGGGTTTGAAGGGACCTCTGGAGATCATCTCCTCCAACCCCCTGCTCCAGCAGCTCACCCACAGCAGGGTGCCCAGAGTCACACCCAGGTGGGTTTGGAATCTCTCCAGAGCAGGAGACTCCACAGCCTCTCTGGGCAGCTGCTCCAGGCTCTGACACCCTCACACCAAAGAAGTTTATCCTCCTGCTCAGGTGGAACCTCCTGGGTTCCAGTTGGTGCCCATTGCCCCTTGTCCTGTGCCCATGCCCCCTTGTCCTGTCATTGGGCACCACTGACCAGAGTCTGGCCCCAGCCTCTTGCCCCCCAGGGGCCCTTTAGCTCTTGCTCAGCATTGATCAGATCCCCTCTGAGTCTTCTCCTTTCCCGGCTGAACAGCCCCAGGGCTCTCAGCCTGCCTCAGCATCTCTGTAGCCCTTTCATTTTTGTCTTTTCCCTGCAGGAACCAGGAAAATGGGAATCTGCTGAAGAGAGCAAAATCCCTGGGATCCCATCCTGGCTGGAGCAGCCGAGGTGACAACACCTACAAGAAGCAGAGGTGGCAAGTCTGGCAACCACATCTCAGAGCAGCTGTGGAGAGAGAGACACACAGAAAAGGCTGGGAAAGAGCTCCGTATGTGCACATATGCCTCCCCTGTGTGGCAAAGCAGAAGCCAAATATTACCCCTGGTTCTGCCTAGGAGGTTGTGCGAGATCCCTTCAAGTTTTAATTAGGCAGTTGTGATATTAGTGACTCAGGAGTGGGACAAACGGAGAGACTAACGTAGCAGTTGGGGTGCACATGCATTCTGCAAATGCCTTTTACAGGGGAGCACTTATCAGCGAGCAGCTTGTGAGCTGTCTGCAGCTCCTACAGACCGGGGGGAAATGCACCCAACAGGGAGCATCTCCCTCTCTGCTGACCTGAGTGTCCTCAGCCTCCTCGGCTGGGCATTGGGAGTCCCTGCAACCATGGCACCTCCTGCCCTGCTGAAACGCATCAACAATGGGAGAACAAGACCTGCAGTGTCAGCCCAGCCCGTGGATATATTGGGATGCTGACGGCTCCTTCCAGCCTGCCTGGACCCTGCTAGCTGAAAGTGTGGGTTTTGCTTTGATAAAGCTCTAAAACATCCTTACAAGTGTGGAGCTGCTCTGACTCCCCACACACACACACAGGCACACAAACCCCCAGCTCCCCTGCAGCTCCTAACAAACCAGTCTGCACATATTCATGCAGGACCTGGGCTGGGGCAATCACAGCATCTTTCCAGCAGTCAGGTTTAGGATTAGTGGGGTTGGGGTCCTGGGAAACAAGGAAGACCCCCTGTGAGACTTCACAGAAAAAGAGGGATAAGGATTGCTGCCCAAGGGGTCTTTCAGCACCTTATTCTGAGCATCAGTGAGAATTCCTCACCTGGCCAAGTGAACCCACCAAATCCTGCTTTAAAGAACAACCTGCATAAAAAGCTCATGCTTGGCTTGACTTGCCTCTGCATTAACAGTATTTATTGTAGCTTGCAAGGAGTTCAGTTGCCTTGACCACACACAGCCTGAGGAAACAGCTGCAGGGAGCACGGGGAAAAAAACTCCACTGCCTCCAGAAAAGCAGCCGTAACGATTTGGGGATGAGAAGGATAAAAAGAAGGCTGCACATCTAGTGGAAAAAAATATATTAAAGAGTTTAATAGCAGCTTAAGACTGAGGGTTTTGGCAGCCCTAACACAGAGAGAAATTAAGCTCTGAACACAGAAGGTTATAAAGTGCTTATAGTAACAGACACGAACATGGAAGGAGCTTAGCAAAGGAGGCAGAAAGAGAAGGTCTTTCCAGAGCTGGGGCAAAGGGACCAGAGCAGTGACCTGTCCTCGGGTGAGACGGGCTCCTGATACCTGCCACAGTGCATTAACCATGCAGAGAGACACGGGGCTGCCCAGGGATGTCTCTCTAGGAGCTGAACAAAGTGTTTTGCAGCTCTTGGATCCACTTATTTCTTTGTGTTGATGTCGGATGATACCCGTCGTAAGGTTGTCCATGCTGCTGGGAGACCTGGCTGCAATCCTCAGCTACAGCCAGGCATGGGGAGAATGAAAAATCACTCCCAGCTGCATCCAAGCACTCAACCAGGTTGGTTAAAACCACGCAGTAAGTCTGGCATGGTCAGAAGTACCTCAGCTACCCTGCATGTGCATCAGCACGTCCCCTGAGTCTCCAACACTGTGGGTCCTGCAAAAGTGTATGGGAATGTTGTTCTGCTCAGGAGCCCCAGGAGAACAGGGGCACAGGGCAGGGTTAAACCACCACAGCCAAAACCATGTCATGGGCATGAAGGGTCCATGTCACCTCTTGTGACCTCACGCCCTGGTTCTGGTTTTGTGTCTTGCAGGATTCCTGTGACATCGGAAAACCTCCACTGACAGAGCCGTGACCTGGGACGTGCTGCTGGACACTGCTGGGTATCGAGGCCAGGCTTGACATCTGGGTGTCAGCCACACCAGAAGTGGCACCCTCCCTGCAGTGACATGCATGTGGCACGTCAACGAGGAATGGTGCAGGGGAGCTTGTTGGAGCTGGGAAGAGGCATCAGCCAGAGTCATCTGCTGGGGACATTCCTGAGCTGAGGAAATACTGATTTTCTCAGAAACCTTCACCTGACCACTAAATCACTTTCCTCCCCTCTCTGGGAAAATGATCCTTACTCCCTTGAGAAATATGGTGGGGTGAGGAGACCAAATGGTCCCCAGACAGGTCCCCAGTGTCCTGCCCTGCTGCTGGTTAATCCCATCAGGGAGACACGTTTCCCTGAAGAGGCTTGGTGGTGCTCACGCACGTCATGTGCTCCCCGAGGTGATCTTTCTGGCCTGGCAGGGTCTAGCTTACGTCTCTAGCTTTGCTACAAACGTGGAGTTAATCCACTTTTGGCGAGGAAGCCTGAGAATTTATGTCTGTGGAGTGTGAGGAGATGAAAAGGCACCGCACAACCTATTATCTGAAGTGCTCGATTGAATTACCATCACATGAATCAAAACGACTTTAACGACGCAACTCAGCTTTCTGCCACAGAAAGGGACAAAAGTCCCGAGGGAGGTTTTGGTGGCTGCATTCCCATCCCCTTGGGTGAAGAGCATTGTTCTCCCACGACTTATACCCTGCCTGAACCATGGAGAATTTGGCTTCTACACCAAAGGGGCCTTATGCCCCATCAGCTCTTGGGATCAAAGGTCTTCAAGGGCAGTGCACGTAGTCTGTGCAGGATCTCTAGCATTAGAGCTCACCAGGATGGGTCACAAACCCCCAAGACTCCTTCCCATCCAAAACAGCACAAGCCATGGGCTCTTACCTGCTCCGCTTCAGAGTAGGGGTTGTTGAGGACCATGGGCACGTTGCTTTTCCCCCACAGGTCACCAGGGACACGGTCCTTCTCCATCTGTTGCTTGTTTTCCCCTTCCCTGAAACTGAAGGGTTAAAAAACCTTTTTGGTCAGCTGGATGGAGAGTGGCTGGGTGCTGGGACCAGAGGGGCAGGTCCTGAAGCCGTCACTCCAGGGCCCACCCCAGGTGCTGCTCACAGGAGTGAGAACTTGCAACGCCCTGCAAGAGGGGAGGAAACGCTCTGCCCTGGCCAAGGAGATGAATCACCACGGTGAGGGCAGCCCAAACAATCCCAATTTCACCGTGTGGGTGAGCACAGTGCCTGTAAAACAACAGGAAACCTCTGTCCCAACACTGGATCTCGTGGGGTTACACAACCAGACCCTCGGCACCCTAAAACCTAAACTGGAGCCCTGCAAAAGCAAGGAGGGAGCTGGGGAAAAGAGAACTACACACGTTTCCAGCTGCAAAACCTCACAGCAAAACCAGCTGGGTCTGCAGGGCAGCTTGGTGTTTGTGGGCAGAGGAGAGGGGGAAAAAAAACCAAGAAAAAACACATTGCTCCCAGGAGGGAGAGGCAGCAGCTCGCTCTCCTCTTCCTGACCTTTACAGATGCTGCAAATGCCGGTGAGCGCCAGCGATTTTACTCAAGGAAAGTGATGGATTGTCTCCTCAGAGCTGGGGATCTTGCTCAGGCTGGGGAACTGAGGAGGACCCCAGGACCAGCTGCCCCAGCCTGTGCAATAAGAGTGGTGTAACCCACGGTGCACACAACCTCCTGTGCATGTTTTGCCTGGGGAACGTACCACGGGACGTCGGTGAGGCTGCTAAATGCCATCCAAACAGGTGATGGAAAACCACTGCCATATGAGCCGTCGCAGAGGAGAAAAACAAATGGGGTTTAGAGACATGATATTCAGAGCAGGCAGACTGCAGCATCCATGCCAAAGGCACCAGCTCCCTGCTGGGAAAGAGCTCCGTAGATTGGGCTGCACAAGACCATGGGCCAGGGCAAGCATAGCTCCATGGCTCACAGCCACGCTGCCTCCACCCGGCTCAACAGACCATTGAGGTAATCATAGAATGTTTTGGGTGGGAAGGGACCTTTCAAGGTCATCCAGTCCAACTCCCCTGCAGAGAGCAGGGACATCTGCAGCTAGAGCAGGTTTTTCAGAGCCCCATCCAGCCTCACCTGGAATGGTTCCAGGGATGGGGCAGCGACCACCTCTCTGGGCAGCCTGGGCCAGGGGCTCACCACTCTCAGTGTAAAAAAGGTCTTTCTTCTCTCTAGTCTACAGTTCCCCTCTTTCTGTTTCAAACCATCAGCCCTCGTTCTGTCATAACAGGCCCTGGCAATTGTTTTGCTCCTGCTGTCACTTCTTAAAAGTCTTTCAGATGCCCACTAAAGTCGCTAATGAGCCTTCCCATTAATGACGGCAGGCTTTGGGCACCAACCAAAGTAGGACACACACTCAGGACACAATTCGCACCAACACGGTGCTCTTCACACCATTGTGGGGAGAAGCCTGTACAAAAACTCAGTTTCACAGTCCTCGCCCCCTGGCTTGCATCTCTAGGTCCAGCTTCAGGAAAAATCTTCATTCAAAGACAATCTCCCTGTGCTTTAAGTTTTCTGTCTTTTGTTTTGCCTTTATAGAGCGACGTTCAGCTGCCAAAATATTACACTAAGGTCCTGGACACCTCCCAAACATCAGCTGCCTTAGGGTGAGAGCGGCCAGCTTGGTGCAAATGAAGAGGTACAGGTGCTGTTGGGCTGTTTTTATTGGGTTTTCTATGCCCTCCCCTGGAAAAGAAAGCTGTTCTTTTGTGACTTGGCTCCTACCAGCACATTACAGGGTTTCAATCAGATAAACCAGAAGAAACTCAAACCGCTACAGAGCGGAGTTGCAGCCAAAGACAACAGGTCCCAGCTCTGTGTCGGCAGCCACACAGGTCCCAGGGCTGGGCACAACCACAGGGCTGGGCACAACCACCTACTCTACCCTCCACCAGCCCAGCGAAAGGGGAAGCTCAGGGTCTCCTGACACATCCAGCCTACCTCCATCTAGAAACCTCCCAGCAGCAGGATGAAAATTCAGCAAATCCGGCTCTTCCCACCAAGTCCAACTCATAAACCTCCCAGAGAACACTCGTTTCTGGGGCTGCACAGCCCTACCCTCTTGCCCTGAGCCTCATCATACCAGGAAGAGCAGAGGCAGGTCAACAGGAGCACATGAAATGATGGGCATACGTGAGCCATCTCCTGTAGCTGACAAGCCCCAATTTGCTGCTGCTCCCCATAACTGGCCCAAAAATCAAGACATAAGCACTAAATCCCTAAGGTGATGGAAGAAACCTCTTGGCTTTACTGGTGCTTGGGACTCAGCAGAGGGAACCTGCCTTCTGGAGGACCACGGTGCCTCTCCAGGGGCACAGACTTTGCCTCTACGCAGACAAGAGAGGCTTGGGCAGGCAGACCCCGGTGTGCCAGGTATCCTATGGGCACCTCCAAAACAACACCGAGGATATGCCTGCAGCCAACTGGCACGACCCAACATATCCAGGAAGGTGTTTGCAAGCCCATCTAAGCAGGCACCTCCTGGCACGAGGGAACCTCAGAGAGGAATCTATCAATCGGCAGCAGCCGCCGGAGGTCTCTTCTCATCGTCTGCACACCGGTAAAGCCATAAACACTGGTACCTGTGCCAACAGCGTGGAGAAGGACCAGATGCTTGAATTAAGTCATCGCTGTTCTTGGCTGCTTGGTGTACAATAAATGTTGCTGGAGTGGGGCCCTGCTCCCACTCATCAGCCCCAAGCATCGCCCGACGGCGAGACGCACCACCCGGAGGGACGGGGAGGTCTACGTGGACACCAAAGGTTGGATGCTCGGGGGCAAATGCTCCATGTCCCACAACACGTCTGCAACAGGGGTGGAATCAGGCATGTGAGCAGGGTGGCGAGGTGCTGCCCTCACCTTTAGACCCTGCTCTAAAAGCACAGTTGGGCAGAGGTGCAGCCAAGCCTGGAGAGGAACTCAGGGCTGTAGCTCTCAGCTTGGTGCTGGTGTGGGGCTGTAGTTTGCCCAGTGTTGGGCAAGGAGGTCGGTGCCTCGCCAGGCTGCGGGTCTGTCCCTGCCCTGAGCTCGCACAGACCTCTCCCGGATGAGGCTGCCCACAAGTATCCGGCTCTGTCTTTTGGAGAGAGGCAGGGAGAGAAAAGCCCATTCAGAGCAGCCACGGCCTCCCCCAGATGGGGGGAAAGAAAAAAAAAAAAAAGGCAAAAAGAAAATCTCAATTGCTTCATTTGACAAATATTTCCTGCCTATTTCTTGTAACTGCCTTGTTTGCGAGCTCAGGCAGGAACAGGGTCTTTCGGGTCAGTTATTTTCCTCTCTTGACTTGGCTTCCCCAGCCCCAGCAGAGTCACGGGTTGACCTGCCACGTCCATGCAAGGATGTCACGCACACGCTCGAGGAGACCAGCAGGATGGTCAAAAAAACACAGTGTCCCAGCTCAGCCTCCAGATAATGTTTCCAAAAGCACTTCAGAGACAGAAGAGCCCAAAGGGTCGCTGCCAGGGTTCTGGGTGGGTGATGGAGAGGGTGCAGTTCCCCCGAGGGGTGTTTCAAGGCAGCCAGGTTGGACATCTCCAGGGAGCTGCTATGGGATCAACCCCATCTGCAGCTACGCAGGGGAGAGGGGAGCTCGAGCATCACTCAGTAACCTTTGGAGAAATCTCCCAACTCCCCATCAAACCCAACCTGGGGGCTCAGGGACACTGAACAGGATTTTTAAAATCAGCCCTTTAGTGTGTTTGAGGCACTGGAAGCAATGCTGAAGATCTGTCCTCAGAGGCACGTGTTTGGCTGAACTCTGCCGAAGGCCAGATCCAGGATCCAGAAATCCCTCTCTGACCTAGTCCCACTGCCACTTCTGCTAAAAACTATTACCCAGATCTGTTGGATCCAGAGCAGGTTTTTGGGAAGGGAGCCTGTCTGAGGTCATTTTTTGTTCTGAAAGCAAAATCTGTTACTTAAAAAAAGAAAGTGGAATCCTGCCCTCCCCCACTGGTGCAAAGGCACCTCGGAAAGAGCATCTGACTGATTGGAGAAATGAGAGGCACCACTGTTTTCTTTTGACTAATTTGATGATGTTGCAGTGCTCCGAGTGATGAAGCAGAAGGGAAGTTGCTGAGACAGCCCTTTGAGAAATTTCTCCAAAGCTTTTCCAAAAAGAAAGATAAAAAAGAAATGAGCAAAAGGAAAGTTTGTCACTCCACTCCTTTGAATTTCCTTGGCAGAAGAATCTCTCTGATTTCCCAGGCAGAGAGGAGTGATACCACTTGCTGCTGCCACCCCCAGGGGCTGATTTGGGGGAACCGAGAAGGATGCTGGTGTCCACACTTCCAATGCTGGCTCTTGTGCTGCGGTGCCAACAGCAGCATCCTGTGCTGCGACCCTGGGGCATGGACTCCTTCCAAGCCCTCGTCCTGGTATCTGAAAACTCTGCCCTTGAGCTTGGGACGGGGTGGGGAAAAAAAAGGGAGCTTGGAGAGCACTGAAGGAAGAGGACCAAAGCCTCACTGCTTGCATGCAGCATGGCTTGAAAAAGGTCTTGCACCCTTAGAAGGTCAGAGCATCACTGGGCTGTGCTCAGGGCTGGGATTAGGGAATAATGAGCCAAGGAAGCTGCACTGAGCGGCTTCAGAGAGAGGCCTATGGAACACAAGGCTGGTAAATGCTGTTGAGTAGGCATTGACTGATGAAGACCTGGGAACAGATTCAGTTGATCCCTAAAATCCCATCATTCAAAATTCAGCCAGCCTCAGGTGCAGCCTGCAACCACCACGCTTGTCCCTTCCCAGCCATGCCCAAAGAGCACCTGGAGGATTCCAGCCTTAGGATCTTACTTGGAGGCCAAATGCAGTTCAGGTCTGCAGGTTCACATGTGGGTCGTCTGCTAAGACCATGTACAAGGAGAACAACCATCTCTTGGGATGCAGGAAGCAGCACAGGGGGCTGAGAGGGTGGAAGGTGGTCTGAGAAGGTTCCATGGGGATATATTGAGGTGGAATCTGCTGTTGGCAGGCATAAATGTCTCTCTGGGTTAGAATGAAGTAGTCAGAGTGACAAGGAAGACGAATCCACCGAAGGAGATGGTTACTCACTGCCAGAGCTGCCTACTTCACTGTTTTGCAGAATGGCAATAACATGATAGTTTCAGGGAACCTTTTCATTTCAGAGGTTTTAAAGTTTCATGTCCAAGTACAGAATAATGAAGACATCAGAAATGCAAATGGAATGTTTTGAGCAACACAAAGAGATATTGGCAGTGGCAAAGGAGGTGGGAGGAAGAGAATTTTCTCTTAGAGAACTGCAAAATTATGGGGTTTGTTCCAATGCAGGATGGAGCCTGAAACCTTGAAACCCTTCATAAACAGAATTCCTGCTCTCAGCACACTTCTCCCTCTCAGAGCTGCTGATGCTGCTTTTCGGACCACAACTGCCATGTGTCCATCATGTTCATGCTATGGAATAGACCTGAGAAGAAAAATACATGCTGGCAACTCGAAGCAGGGGGAGAAGAAGGGAAGATGGGACATGACAATCTCCCTAGAGCTCAGAGGGAAAATCAGACCTAGGTTAGTTGGCAGTGAGTGAATCAAACTCTATTTTTGTTTTCTAGCCCACGGTGAGCCTTGTGGCAGAAATGCCAGCTCTCATCATACCTTGAGCCCCACGTCCATGCTCTGTTGTTTTATGATTGACTTCATTGCAGATGGCTTGAGCCAAGCAGCAGACATTGAGCCATGGTCACAGCACACACCACGGACCCAGGGCACCTTGCAGCTGGAAATCAGGAGGAACCCAAAGCCAGGCTACTGCAGGGACAGCTCTCCCAGGGAGCACAGACCACGGGGGCAGGGGATGGAGACGAACTGATTTGACCCCCCCAAATGCAAATTTCACAATTTCTACTTTTTCTTGGAAGACACGGAAGGAAAACCTTCCTTGGAGAGAGACACGGGCTGGGAGCCGAAAGCGTCAAGTGTAAATTGAATTGCTTTTGGCAAAGCCCTTCTTGAACAAGAAGCATTTGGCTCCTTGTGAATAACCTCAGTCTCACACCGTTCCTTGCTGCCCTAGGAAAGCTGTCACAGCTCCACGAGCTGGACCAGCTTTGACAAAAACCTGCAGGCTGTGAAGGTCAGCGCCAGGCAAAGACGGAGACAGATCCGGGTGGGGCCCAAGAGCAGCATCTCTAACTGGATGAATGGTCAAGTTGTCCAAGCTGTAGGTGTCAAGCTCAACCTTGAGCGAGGTTTTGCACCCTCCTGGTGTCTGGGCAGAGCTCTGTTCCTGTTTTGACTAACACCAGCTTTGCTTGCTGCCCCTCCAGCCTTGAGAAGTCACAACCTACAGCATGAGCTGCATCAATCTGATCAGGCCTGCTTATTTTGTTTTGGCATTTCTTTGGCATCGACCAACACCATCTCCCCAGTTATCTGCTCCCCATTGCTCCCTGACCTTTCTTTGCTTCACCTATAGACCAAGAAAACTCTCACTGTAGAAGACCTTCACGATGCGCCAGCTCTGTCTGAGACCAAGCCGAGGAGATGAATCATCTCCAGCCCAGCCAGAGGAGTGGGAGGAGAGGTGGCTGAGAAATGCCCTTTACCCTGCAGAGCAGGTCTCAAGTTTTCCCTGCAGTATATCTCCTTCCCCACTTGTCTGCTCAAGCCCAAGTCTTCTCGTTCAGACAGAGTCCTACCACAAGAGCAAGGTTACAGCTTTTCATCAAGCAGAAGAGTGAAGACTAATTTTGATCAAAAAGTGGATCTTCAGTCCCATGGTATATAGATTTTTTTTTTTTTTTTTAAAGGGTATTGAAAGATAAAGCAAGTGGAGTTGTGCTGAAGTACCCGCTTCACTAATATTCTTGTGCCTTCAAGGTCCTTCAGTTTAAGTGAATCCAAAGTGTTTTGGTTTAATCTCTCTCTCCAAGTAGAAGAGACTCCTCAAAGAAAAAAAAAAAAAAACAACATAGTTTTCCTCTCTCCCCGCAGCTGAAGCAGAATTTCCTTGGAGACCCTGCAGCTGTTGGGATGGGATGGGGGACAGTAGGGAACATGGTCTGAAGGGTGCAACTGTACCTTGTATTAATGTTTGGGGTTGTGTCCTTCAGGGACTGTGACCCCCAGCTACCCCACAGCAGTCTGAGTGAAAACAGACAGGCAGAAGGGATTTTTAAGCACCCCTGCACATTTTGTTGGACCTGTAGTCAAGCACAACCCTTTCAAGGTCTCAATTCTTTGATTGCTTAAACCGGGTTCCCCCAGGGATGGGTTTATGTTGGATTAAAGGACATGCAGCCCAGGCAGGTAGCTCTAAACCTTCCAGAGAGAGTCTCAGGCTCAAGGAGTTAAATTGCCTCCTACTGCACAGCAGGGACCAAAACCAAGGGGTTCTGAAAGCAGCCAGAGGTGCTGAGACCTGAGGGCACCTGTGGCAGGACAGGATGTCCCTGAGCATGCCCTGTCCCACCTCTCCTCCCCAGATGTCTGCCACCCGCTGCTGGCACCGAGCTGAGCAGATTTGTCTCCCTCTGACTCAGTGTGACCACCCTAATGGTCTTTGGGTAACCGTGTCCTCCACAGAAAACACAGAATTGGGGAAAGCAGAAACGACGGTGCGAAAACAACCGAAAATAATAATAATAATAGAAAGATGGAAAACACACAACGTGGGTGTTGGGTTGTGATGGGAGGAACTGGGAGCTCAGCCTGGGCTCTGCCACTGGGCCAGGCAGGGAACCTGCTCCTCCACAGCTCTGCTTTTCCTTTCTCATTGTTTCTAGTCATATTTTTTTTAAGAGTACCATTTTTTTTCCCCTCCAAAAGGCCGCAGGGGCAGCAAGGGAAGTGGAAATTACAGATCCCTCTGTCTCTGAACCGAGACCACCAGCTCCAGAGAATGCTCCTGAAAAATCCTCCTGGCTTCAGCAGCTAAGCAAGGGCAGCCACAACCTGCTACAGCACTCCATGTGCTAAAATGTGTTCGGGGGCTTGGGGAGAGGCACCAGGAAAACACAACCTATCATTGCTAATAGATGGCCAGGAGGCGAGAGAGTCAGTGAGACAAAAAAAAAAATAAGCAAACCAGCTACTAACAACATTTTTTTTGCAAAGCATGAAGGGCCACGGGGAGCTGCTTCGGTGCCAGAGTGCCCATCTACATTGCAGAGAAATGATGAGGGAGAGCAGAGGGGCAACACTACATGGTCCCTGGCAGAAGCAAATATCAGGAATGAAGCTGTTCCACCCTCATGATGGGATTTCACCCTCCTCAAGAAGCCGTGGGACAGGCATCCATATGTCCCCCTCCCTGCTATGCGTGTGCATGCATATTGAAAGGATTAGCTGGCTCTAGAAGAGCAGAGGGACGAGCAGGCAGCTCTGTGGTTGTGTTTCAACAAGGGATGGCCATCACCGAGCTCCCAGCAGGGAACATTCCCCCCCTTCCCAGAAGACAGGACGACACAAAGCAAGTCCCACCGCCCTTGCACAGGGGTCCCTTTGGCTTCAGCTGGAGCTGGACTGGGGCTCCCCTCTCCCCCTCCCCAAAGACAGGAAAGCCAAAAGCACAGAAGGTTCTGAAACTGGTTTTTCCTGGGAAGCACTGGGCTCTGCTGGTCTGACCTTCCTTCTCCTACCTGGGGCTGTTAATAACAGAGTTCAAGGGGGGAGCCCTAAAACAGCACAGCAAGGACAGACCACACCATGAGTCTTATTTGCCAGGTGGGGAAACTGAGGCACAGGGTTTTGTTCAAACTTCAAACAAATGAGATCAAGGACATGGAACAGAAACAAATCCCAGTCCAGCCACATCATATAGCTCAGCTTGGCATGAGACATTGCTCCTGCTGTCTTCCCAGTTCCCCATGCTTACATCTTTTTCCCATTCTTCCACCTTTTTCCCCATTCTTCCACCTTTTTCCCCATTCTTCCACCATCTATTCCCAATTTTTCATTACTTTTACCTCCCCTTCATCAACCATTTCCCCCTTGTTTTGCATCCCTTCCTCTCCCTCCTGCTGCAGCAGCCATTTCTGGAGAGGTGCTCACAGACACCTAAACTGGCCGCGTTGAGTAGCCAAAACCAGCACATTTCACCAAATGTAAAAAAAAAAAAAGGTATTTAAGGACCTACCAGTCCACCTGGACTTCTATATCTCTTGTCTCTACCTTGGAGGGCGCATCTCCACCGCTGTCCTTACTGCTGCTCTTTAGGAGATCCAGGACAGGCTCGATTTCTTTGAGCAGTTCATTGTCTTCCATGCCACCGTTGAGGCAAGGGTGACCACAAGCACCCTCCTTCCCCTTCCCAGTGTCCTGCCCTTTGCTGCTGGTCACAACACCGTTCACATGGACCATCGGCTCCACCTCCCTCCCGAGCTCCCTCGTCCACAGGGAGCCCATGGTTCCGGTGGCTGCTGGTGGCTGCTGCTCTTTGCCGTGCAGGCTCGGGTTGGACAAGTCAACCGCCTTCGGAGCCAGGCAGAGGGGTCTGGTGACCCGGATGGTTTTCGGTGTCCCGTCACCTGTGAAAGTGGTTTCCAGGTGAGTGGTGAAGCCCTCGGGGCCTCGCAGGATGAGGACCACGTAAGTCTCGGAGGCGATGCTTCTCAGGATCTCCAGCGCGGTCTCATAGCTCATGTCCACCAGAGGCCTGCCATTGACAGCTAAAATGATGTCCCCAGCCTGGATGAGGCCGCTCTGCTCGGCGGCCCCTCCCCGGATCAGGTCAGAGATGATGACAGGCGGCTTGCTGACGCGCTCCTTCACCAGGAAGCCGAGGCCGCCCACCTTGCGCTTGAAGAGCCTCACCGAGATGACGTTGGGCTGGATCTGCTGCACGCTGAACACATTCTCTTCCATGGCAGCCCCTCCTCTTCGAGCCTGTGGGCCAGGACCTCGACACCCACTGAGCGCGGAGAAATTCGCCGTCCGAGGTGGTTCTCCACGCCGGGGTGGGGAAGGGGCAACTCTTTGGGGCTCTCAATCCACCGGCCTCACTGCAAAGCTCCGCTGGGCTTTGGCTGCTGGCTGGCTCTCTGCAGCATTCTTGCTGCTGCTTCCCTCCGAGACGCAGCCTGGGGAAAGCAGGGTGTTGTCACCGGTGGCAAGCGAGGCCAGGGGCAGGGCAAGCAGGGTGGGCAGCCAAGTAGGAGCTGGAGGGGGCAACATGCCAGCTTCCAGTCAGCCTCTGGTCCTGTGCCGGGCAGAGGCTGGGGGGCAGCCTGCTGGCTTCACCGACATCCCTGCAAATGCTCCGCGAGCTTCTTTATCTAGAAAGGAAGGAAGGAAAAAAGCAAAGGGGAAAGAAAAGTGAGAGAAGGCAGGAGTGAGTGCCAGTTCGGCATCGGGCTCGGCATGCCACAGACACCCACATCCTTACCCTGTCCCCACAGATGCCATCCCCTGGGCTGCATTTGGGAGCCAGGCTGCAGCCTCCCATTGCTCTGGGCTTTGTTTCCTCCACCCCCCATGTGAAAATCGGCACCATCTGTTCGGCGGGGGCCGGGAAGGAGCAGGGGGGAGCCCTGGGAGGGGGCTCCTGGGCAGCCTCACTCAGATTCTCCTCGCTTTGCCCACGGGGTGCAAGCAAAAACTGTGCAAGCTGGGCAAATGGATAGAGGCACATGGAGCTCAGCTTCTGCTGGCTAAGGATCTTGTCCCTGCATGTTTTCCAGAGTATCCAACAACCTCATGGGTGAGATGGATCGGGGTGACCAGACAAGGGACGTGTGTCCCTGCCCAGGATGAAACTCGTTCCATAGGTGCTGTCACACTGAGACGGTTTCGGTGCTCCAGGAGACAGAGCAGCAGCCACCAGCAAAATGAGGCAGCAGAAGAGAACGTTCAGCTCCTTACCCGGGGCTACAGCAAAGCTCTTGTGATGGGAAAAGCTTCTAAGCCTGGCTGCAGGGATCAGAGTCCCAGCCTGGCTCGGCTCCTCCTCTCCTCTCCCCGTATTCCAAGCCTGGCACGGGGCCGCGGGGGGCGACGTTAGCACTCCCCCGTGCCCAGCCCTGCCACCCAGTTCTGAACAGTCCCCAAACCACCTGCTTTAGCTGATGGAGAAACTGTCTCCAGGAGGACATGCAATGAGTTCACCCAGCTCTCAGAGGAACTTTGTGCAGCTGGGCCTGACTTCCTACAGCCCTCGCGGGGCTTGGGGAGCCACGTCTCATTGACTCCTGATGGGACCCTGGTTCTTACATGCCTACGCTTGCGTTTGAGAACTTCAGCTCCCAAACCCTCCCTGTGCTCCCCTCCCATTTCTCAGATGCTCTGAAGAACATTGCTCTCTGGGAACGTGCCCTGATGTTCAGCAGCAAGCTGAAATGCAGCTGTCTTCTTTTCTCTTTTAAATCTGAATTTTGGGGGGAGAACAGAGGGCACTAGATCCTCAGGCTGGAGGCACTGATGTTTTCACACTGTCTCCCAGAGGCAGCACACTCAGGGCAGCATTTGCACCTTCAGACATCAAACCCTGACACCCTCCCCCTCCTTCTGCCAGGAGCTCCCTCCAGCACCCCGTTGGGAATAACAGGGATCTGAGGAGCGGGGCAGTGACACCAGCCCTGGCATTAACTCACTTGAGCATTTTAATCCTCATGTGATGAAGGCTGCTCACCTCAGACTGGCTTTTTACAGGTGAGTAAAGAATTAAGAAATTAGAGCCCGATAACCCAAGCCGATGGATTTAACCCCTGCTGCCCTTCTCCCTGCAGAGCAGCAGCAGCGTACAAAGGGTTAAAGGTCAGTGCTGAGTCACCTCCTCAGGGGCTAATTAACCTGGGAGACTTAAGCCCTAATTGCTGGGTGACTGCGTGCAAGTGGCCCTGGACAGAGGTCACTGGAGCAAGACCCCCACCAGCCATGAGGGGTTGTGCCACCTCACAGGGCTTGGGGCAGCAGACCAGGACATCTCCAGATCCTCAGGCCACCTAGGGAGGGAAGGTCACATGTTTGGGGAGGATGGAGGGAAGCAGAGGTCTTCTTCTACAGGGAAGGTCCTTCCTCTCCAGCCCCTCCATCCCTTCCCAGCCAGAACCTGCTTTCACCAGCAGTGTTGGACACCGCAGGACCCCAGCTGAGTCTTCTCCATCTTTCACAACCTCTTTGATGCTGGTGCCAAACCACAGGAGCCATTTCCTTCTCTCTG
This sequence comes from Merops nubicus, assembly GCF_000691845.1. Classification (NCBI taxonomy): domain Eukaryota; kingdom Metazoa; phylum Chordata; class Aves; order Coraciiformes; family Meropidae; genus Merops; species Merops nubicus. Next base: position 7,852 of record NW_008581083.1, on the reverse strand, counting down.
TCCAGGCTTTGTCTTTTCCTTGCCCCGCTCCTGGCAGCACACCAGTACAGTCCCTGCATTGCTCAGCACCTCCCCCTGCAAACAAGGTCACCATCACCCCCAGAAATCCACCGATCCACTCAGGACTCAATTTGAAAGCTCTGTAAGTACCTCATGAGTGTGGGACTGTCACCTTCCCTTCGAGGGGACAACCCTGTTACTTGCTCTGGATTAGTCACCCAACACTCACAAACTCCTCACAGTTGGTGAAGTCTGTGTTCACATCGTGTCCATCTCAGTGAGGCCAGGGACATCTCAGGGGCTGCCCAGAATGAGTTCCTGTCACCACTGGGCATCCCCAGCAGCTCAACAGCCACAGGAGATGATTAGGAAGACCTTTTTTACACTGAGGGTGGCCCAGGCTGCCCAGAAAGGTGGTCACTGCCCCATCCCTGGAACCATTCCAGGTGAGGTTGGCCAGGGCTCTGAGCAACCTGCTCTAGCTGCACATGTCACTGCTCCCTGCAGAGGGGTGGGACTAGGTGGGTTTTCTCCAAGATGGGGGATGATCACCAGCATGTCCCCTGTGGACACAAGGGTGACTTGCTCCCAGACCTTGCACACTCTTGCCCATGGCTGACCAGTGGCCAGTATCTCCTCCTCCTTCAGCAATGGGCAGCTAGGGACTGGTGGAAGACAAGGAACAACATTATTTACCTGACCATGATTTTTTTCCCTTCTTCAAACTCAAGTCTCTTCTTTTTCTTGCCAGAGTAAGAAAGGTCAGAAAAAAAGCCAGAAGCAGAGGGGCAGACTGAGGGCAACCTGTCTCTAAGCTCTCGACCCTTGTACTCCTTTGGGGAAGAGTTGAACAAGCATTTTCACAGAATCATAGAATCACTTAGGTTGGAAAATAACCTTAAGATCAGTGAATCCAACCATTTTCCAGCTACAAAATCTTGCACAAACCTAGACTGAAGATGGGAGGGAGAAGTTCAGAGCAGAAGGCAGCAGCAGGAGACACTTGGGAGTGCTGGGAAGTTCCTTAGACACCCAGCATGGGTGAAGGCTTCCCAGATTCCAGGGTGTCCTGGGACATCTGTGGGTCTGTTCTTAAAGAGGACACATTTTGGATGAAATCTGAAGCATCCAACCCCGTGAGAAGCGGCAGGGAGGTGCCGGCTGCCTGCAGCACGGGTGGCTGAGCTCTGCTCAGCTCCAGTGAGTTCAGCTCTCCCCACGAGCGTCATTAAGAGTCTGATTTATGAACCCAAGAGCAGGAGTACGTTTGCCAGGTCATACATTTAAAGCCACTGGAGGTGTCACGTCTAACTCCTGAAAATCAGGGTGGCTGGCGTGGTGAGCAGGATTTCACTGGGCTGAGTGCGACTGAGGTGGAAACATCTCAACCCTGAAAGACAGCCTGGAGATGGTCGCTGCCATGGGCAGAGCTGGGCTCAGCACCTTGCCCAGCCACCCTGCTTGAATAAACACCCGTGGACAGTGTCATCCCACTCCCTGCCTCAGTTTCCCTCCCCTTTCTGAAGCACAGAACCAACCCAAATCACACAAGAGCCCTGCAGAGCTGCAAACTCAGAGCACCCCAGACAAGCTTTAGGAGAAGTGTTAGCTCTGGTCATGACACCAATCCATGCTGACATAGCTGGTTTGGAGGCTTTAATCAGCGTAGGGATGAGCAGCAGAACAGGCTCCCCCACGGCAGCAGCCACAAAGGCAAACAAGCAGCTTAACAAACCAGCCTTACCAAAAGCAATAAGGAAAAGCTTTGAGAGGCACCAGATAACTCGTCGAGCAACAAACTCCAGCACATATGTTAATTGGATGATTTGATTTAGAAAGCGAAGCGGAGGAGAAATCAATCTTAGGAGCTTAGCACAATCTCTTAAGTCTCCCAGCCAGGAGCTGCAGGCTACGAAGAGCTGGGATGTACCCAACACCAGCCCTTCAACATGGGCACTTGGGTTGCCCTTGCCCTCACAAATCGATGCCCAGTCCTTTGCTGCGAGACTGGCTCAGATTTCTACGTGCCAGCTTTAAATGGACATCACTGTCCTATTTAATTAGGTTTTTGTGGGATTTATAGTGTTCACAAAGCACCCCAGGGCTGATGGATTTATGCCCGTTTAATTTTGACGACCCATAGAGCCTCAGTGACTCTGATAAGGAGCGATGGGATGCAACATATGCACACTTACTGTAAACCTGCGTGCTTGTGCGTCTGAAAATGGAGCATTAAAGTGATTCACTGGCAGCCAGCTCCCTCATGCCAGCACTTCTGCACTGGGCTCAGATCGATGCACCATAGATATGTGTACATGGCCTTTTAATCCTGACAATGTATAGACAACGTTCCCTCAGCTAGCTCTAATTACCCACCTCTCACCAACCTTGCCAAAATCCACCCGGGAAGGAGCAAGCCCTTTTCCTTTCACAGCCAAATAACGTGCTCTGCTTCTCCCTCCCCATCCCCAACACATGAGGCTGGGAAGTGGCTATTTCACCTGAGCCACGATATTGTCTTCACCCCAATAAGCCTGATTTCCACGTGGGAGTGAGTTAAATAAGAGGCACTTTGCCATCTGTACAACACGCTGGTGCCAGGGCCTGGTGTCCGGTGATGCTGCTGGACCACTCTGTGCAGCCACAGGGAACGAGCAGGCTCAGGAAAGATGCTGCCAGAGGGATGAAGTTCTTAGGTCTCAGCTCTGGAGACCCCCTTCCCTCCCCCACATCAGCAGGGCACAGGTGTCTGCACTGAAAGCATGCCTATTGCTGGTGAAAGAGCAGTTAATAAAATAAATGCTTGCTTTCTGAGGTAAATAAATCTATGTGTCCATTCCCCGCAATGGCTCAGTGCCTCTAATCAAGGGGTTGTTCTCTGGAAAGCAAAACAATACATGTTTGCTCATGGATTTCCAGCCACTCTTCCCCAAGCCTGAAGCATTGCAGGGGGTGGTTGTGACCTCAGCGCAGCGCTCGGTGCTTGCACCTCAATAGGTCCCTTCCAACTGAAATATTCTATTCTACTCATACTCTACAATATTCTGTCCCATCCAGCCCAGCGTCCTGCACACTCCTAATCACAGAGCAGCAATACTAGAGGAGGCAGAACCACACCAAAACTTTCCTGTAATTTAACAAGGTCCCTCATCCCTTTCCCCTTCTCCCCACCCGATAGGAACCCACCTCTCCGAGCAGACCACGGGCAACGCGTTTTAATGCTGCTAAGACAACTGTGTTGACAAAATTCCCTTCTTTTAGAGATGACAGAAACAAGGTTTTGTTTTAATTTGGAGTTCAAGGCTTAGCAGATTTCAGTAGCACGCCTGCCATTTCTCTTTTACTGTTCCGTACGATGTTTTCTTGGCGCCTGTGGTGTGTGGCTGAAACGGAGTTTAGATAAAACCGTCAATTCTGCTGCTAACCCCAACTGAAACTGATGTTCTTATTAGGGCTCAGCCCATCTGTAAAACATAAATTTCACCGCCATCAATTCGCCGAGAGGACTGGAATTACACCAGCGACTCCAGTTTGACAAATGGGAGCCGTGTTAACACAACACCACTTTGTCCTAAATGACGAAATAGGGAGATAGGAAATAAATGAGAAAAATGCCACTTGATGGATGGTCTCAAAGTCCAACCGCAGCACAAGAGGGAACCGTGGCTCCATTTAGAAAAAAAAAAAAAAAAGAAAAAGGGAATTTAAGAATCGCAGCAGGTTGGCTGGAGCTGTAATAGCTCCAGAGCCGCCAGCCAGCGTCAATAAAGGCAGCGGCAGAGCTCTTGGCTCACACTCAGCCCAGGAACAACCTCCCAGCTCATTCCAGCAGCTCACGTTCTCATCCCCTCCTTTGCTGCTGACTCCCCAAAATCCTTCTAGCGCAGCATTGATTTTCCTACTCTAAGAAGCCAGTGGGAGAAGTAACACAATTAGGGCACTAAATAGTAATAAACCTTATTGTCCCCGACTTTCAGAAGCAGTGACTCACATCACTATTTAAAAACCTCGGGAATACATCAGACTCTTCACGGCACAAGCCTGGGTTCCTCCGTCTGGAGGCATGAGTCTCCCCCAGCCAGCTCCTGGTGAAAACCTGCAGGATTTTTCTCTGTCCCTCAAGCATCGCTACCACCTCTCTTAAACATCAAAAGGTGCAGGAGGATCAGAGGTTCAGTTCCCCACCAATGAATCCAGCCTGTGGAGTCAAAGCAGAGCTCTCATCCCCTTTGCCCCGGCATCCTCAGTGTCTGCACAAGGCAAAAAGGGAAGATAATTTGTTCCCCTGAGCTTCTGTCTGTGCTTTGCTCAGGGTTTTGCCTTAACACTTGTTGCCATAGTATCAACGGCAGCAGCAAAGTTCTCTGGGGGCCTCCTGGGACCCCTTCCTTGACCCATGGAGGGCTCTGTCTCAAACTCAGTCTGGATAGGGGTTGGGGAATGGGGAATTTTCTGCTGCCTAATTCTTGCTAAAGATGCTGTTGGTGAGGGCGACGCCATTCCTTAGAAGCAGCATCAGACATATCATCCCTGCACCATCAGCATCCCTGTGCCTGGGGCTGGGCATGGGGCACTGTGGCAAGGAAGCCACGAGCACAGGAGAGAGAGGAATGGAAATGAGCGCCAGTTCTCATTGGTTCCTGGGGCTTTCCATAGAACCAGAGAATGTTTCAGGTTAGAAGGGACCTTAAAGATCTTTTCATTCCAAACCCCTGCAGGGAGCAGGGACATCCCCAACTAGAGCAGGTTGCTCAGAGCCCCAGCCAACCTCACCTGGAATGGTTCCAGGGATGGGGCAGCAACCACCTCTCTGGGCAACCTGGGCCAGGGTCTCACCACCCTCAGTGTCAACAATTTCTTCCTAATATCTAATCTAAATCTTCCTTTTTAGTTCAAAATCATCACCCCTTGTCCTATCAATACACTCCTTGATAAAGAGTCTTTCCCATCTTTCCTGTACATCCCTTATAAGTACTGAAAGACCACCAGAAGGTCTCCCCAGAGCCTTCTCCTCTCAGGCTGCCACAGCCCAACTCTCTCCTGCTGGGCTCCCAGCAGAGGGGTTCCCCCCTCGGGGCATTGCTGGGGCTCCTCTGGCCCCACTCCAGCAGGTCCCTGGCTCTGCTGTGCTGAGGACTCCAGAGCTGCCCCAGCACTGCAGGGGGGTCTCCCCAGAGCGGGGCAGAGGGGCAGGATCCCCTCCCTGCCCTGCCGCCCACACTGCTTTTCCCTTTTCCTATGCTTTTCCCTGAGGGGACTGTCCCATGCTGGTGATGCTGCCTTTGGCTGAAACAGCCCCAGCCCCTGTCCTAAAAACAGGGAGTTTTTCCCTCGAGCAGAGAAGAGGATTTTGGCTTCCTGGGACCTGCTGTGTGATACTGGTATTACAGGGAGAGGCTGCAGTGGGACAGGCTGGCACACCAGAGCCATGGGCCCAACCTCACTGCAGCAGGACCAGCGCCCTTGTCCAAGACTGGCCACTGATATTGCCAAGGATGTGCCCATTTTGATGGCATCTGGGGATGAAGGTTGGGTCCTGCTCTGAAAAGACTGAGCTTCCCTGACTTTCGAGGCAAGGAAGGACTGCACGTTTTCTCCACGTCTGAAAGCATAAGCCTAAGACTCTGCAAAATGGGATTAAGAGAAGCATACCCTGGAAGGGCATTGCACAATCTCGTTAAGCATTTCTGAATTGTCATGTAAAAGAGAGGCTATGAAAAGAGTTGTCTTAGCATAAATGCCTCCAGTTCTGCATGCACACACAAAGCACTTGCACGTTTCCACACTCTGCATATAGAACCAACATACTGATGGCATACGAGCTTTCCAGAGTGTATTTCTCGTGCCCACAGCCAGACCCCAAGCACTTGCTTGGTGTCATCTCAGTGTTTCTTGCTCAACAGCTGCCAGGTAGGGTGACAATTTGGGGTGTGCCAGGTCAGATACCACACACAACCCACTGCAGAGTTAATTTGGAACAAGCGGGTGGAAGGAAACACATTTTCACCGAGCTTCAGCCAGACCACAGCTTACAGCTCCTTCCCTCTTCAGGACACAATGAGTTTATTTTTGGTGACTTACAAGAGATCAGATCGTGTGTATAGATTTGATTTCATGCACAGACACAATCAGAACAGTGTGAGTAAAGCAAAGGCATCTTAGCTTCGTTTGGAGCCTCCTTTCAAAACCAGTCCCTTCCTATTGGGGTTGTATTCTTCAGTGAAAATTGATGGTATCAACAAGTATCAAACAATATTCTCGTTACTCAGGAAAGGTAAATGCTAATCTATGCGAGCCGAGCTCATGTGACTGATCAGTTACTATAAATAGTTGTTTTCAGGCACTGATTTAGGCAATCTGGCAGATTTCCTAAGCCTCTGTACAGATACGCTACTGAAATGGAAAACACAAAACACACAAGGAAAAAAAAAATAAATAAATGAGAGGGCCAAAATGTCCCTGATGGTGAGGGAGGACAGAGCAGCCCCTCCCCAGCAGCACACACACCACACCGCTTGCAAGTGAGGATCCAATCCAAAACCCTCTGCCTAAAATGGCCTCTCCGGCACTCGCCGCAGCGAGAGGGAGTCCATGGAATTCAAAGGGCACGAGGACCTGTCACTCTGCTCTCAGAGGGAAGGTGACTCTTCTCCCAGCACAGGTAGAAACCAGAGAAACAGCCCCTCAAAAGCCATGTCTGCCCAAGAAGAGACTTGGTACGGGGAGTTTGTTTGCAAACACACACACACACGTTTTAAAACCGGAGAGGATGTGTCGGAGTTTGTAGCATTGTTAAGAAAATATTCTGGCTAATAAAAGCCAGAAGAAAAGAGAGGGAGGAAGATATTGACGATGCAAACCCAAATTCTTCCAAATAAGCCTTCCCCACCTGCACCCTTGGACAGAAAAGGCACAGTCAGCCGAGAGGCACGGGTAGAAATCTCTGGGCGAGCGCTAATTTGAACAGCCCCCTGCCCCAAAAGCCTCCCCAGGGATGAGCCTGCGTGTGCTCATCCCCGTAGATCCTGTTCTGCCTCCTGCCTGAGCCATCAGCGTTTGGGGACGGTGAAGAGGAGCTGGTATTTTAAGTGCCCCCTGCGATCTCCCCCGTCTCCCGCTCCAGACAGCCTCTGCTCCCCTGGGAGGGGGGGAGACGCTCCCCCTCCGTTTCGGTGAGAGGCGGATCAGCTCCTCGGGGACTCGGCAGCTAATTGTCAAGTTCCCTGCCAGAATTTCCTCCTGACAGTCAGAACTTGAAAGCGTTGGAAGAAAATGTCTGCACCTGGGCTGTGGAGTCAGCGAGCTCAGGGAGCACAGAGCTGAGGCCGAGAGAGGATGGAGCTGGAGGGGGTGATGCACACCCACCCCAGCACCAGATGTTCCAGATGTGCGGGTACAGAGGGCTCTTCTCCTCTGCTTCGGTGGTAAAAACCAAAGGCTTTCTACCCTCTACTGCAAACCAAGCCGAGAGTGAGACCACAGGCAGGGCAAGGAGAGTTCATCTCCTGGGATCCCTGCGACAAGTCCCTCCTGCACATCAAGCGCATCCCGAGGCGACTGTTTTGGGGTGCAGGTGGGGGGAGGGAAGGGGCAGGATCAGAAGCCCCAGCTCCCAAAAGACAGGAGCCAGCCGTCAGCAGGACATCCCAGGGCTGCACTCGGGGGCTGGAGCTACATCGGGGGGTCTCTTCCCCATCCCCACTTGCATGGGGTTCTTGCTCCCACCACGACGCCCAGAGAATGGAGGGGACACCCCAGGGACAGCCAGGACACCTCGGGCACTCTGGGGACACTCTGACCCCGCAGAACGGGGGTAACAAGAGGGGCAGGGACCCGGGGTGGGTTCCCCTCC
>NW_008581082.1:34156-51907 GCF_000691845.1 Merops nubicus | reverse complement strand
CTCTGGTTTTTCAATTTTGAATATCTATTCTCAGCTTATTGGAGGAAAATTTATTGCATGCATCTCTCATTTCCTGTGAGTCCTGGACTTCTTGTCTATCTGTGAATTTTTTATTATTCTTATTTCCTTGAAGATCTTCAAGTAGGATACATGAAGTCATTTCATTAAGGCAAATATGTCTAATTGATTTCAATTTGTATAATACCAGTACTTTCTCACCATCACTTTTCAATGCGTGTGCTCAAATATTTATATACATGTCCCTGTATACAACTTAAATAGTAGCTGATTTCCTTCCAGAATTCTTCATCCAGAATGATGTACAATAATATTGCCAGATCTGAAAAGGAGAAAAAGATCCCCTTGTAGATAGCCACTCATGTCTTTTAATGGTTTTATGTGACAGACGACAGAAGATGTGTAAGGGTGGTGGGTAAACAAAAGTGTTTAGCTGGAATTATTTCTGTTTGTGTAATTCCCCAACAGGTGCTAATGGTGTTTGTTTGGAGCCTGAAATTTTGGAACCATATCTTTATCTAGGAGCTGTCTAAAAAAGTAGGAAATAGTCTTTTTAGGGTATATTGGCACTATTTCTTGTTACTAGCACTAGTGTACAAGGTTGTTACAGTGTACCTATTAAAACTCTTGCACTTGAAAACTTGCTGTCTTCAAGATAAGAGATTCTTTTTCCTTTCATGTTAATATATGAAAATATAGATTGGTTGTATTTTGATACTGGACATTGACAACTGTTGAGTCAGTACAGGCTTATCCAAGCTGTACAGAGCAGATCCACTGGCAGGTAGAGTTAGTGTCTTTTGGGCTTTTTTTTGTGGTGTTTTCTTTTAATCACTTTATGAGACTGCTGTCTTTTAAGTACTGAATATTTTGATTTTAAAAGTGGAAACAGAAGGTTTCCTTCTCTTTCCAGATGAGATATTTAATTATTGACTTTGATCTTTTTTTTATTTTTTTTTATTTAAATTTTATTCTTGACTACACAGTGATAAATACACAGCTCTGCAGGGTGATCCTACCCAGACTGTAGACCATAATAAGGAAACTCTAAGAGTCAGGAGATAGGGTCTGAAGCCTTTGAATTTTGGATTCCTCAAGGTTTTGCAAAAGACAATTGCCTCCTATTGCTGCTGCTTCTTACCAGGATGAGCTGTAGGCGAGTGATTGCATTTCACCTAAACACCTTGATTACTTTCCTATATAAAGCTCTATGAAGGCCCTTGGTATTTGTTTTCTGTAGGAGGTTTTGTTTGACAAAAGCATTAGGGAGCCTTAAAAATCAATTGTTTAATTGCCTTCCTATAGGAAGTCCTCCATCCTTTTTATGTATAAAACTTTAATGCAAGTAATAGGCTAATATATGTGCTCTATTCTCAGTATAACTTTCTGTTACTTCTTAATAACATATATTTATTAAAATACCAATCCCTAAAATGGACTGGTAGAACATCTCAGAATAGTGAACATGCATTTCCAGAATGTGAACTCAAAGACATGTAGGTTAAGTGATGGCATTTCTTAAAATCTTTTTATTACAAGAAATTATTATATATTGATAGCTAAAGTAACTCCATATCTCTGACAGATCCTTTGCAAAATACTTATTAAGAAGCTAAGAAAATCCAGTAAGTTGTTTCCCAGATATTTAAGAATCTTTGATTGAAATAAAGGTAATATATATGCTTTATGTGAAATACACACTAAATATTTGTGTTAAGGGCTTGTTTTTAGCAGGATTCATGTTCTGTATTGTAATTGGAAATAAAGCTGAATTAATAATGTAAGAAATGCAAAACAAATTATTAGATTTTGAGTTTCCCTACTTTGAGAAAAAGCACCTCATAAATCTTATGGGAAAGATAAATGATTCACCTAGATAAATAAAGAAAAAAATTTGTCTGAGCCATAATGAATATTTTAATATCAGCAATTCATTATGGCTCAAACACATGTTGCCTTTAATACAAGTGCATGATCTTGAATATTATTAAGGTTTGAACAAATTTAAATGTGACAAGCACAAGATTAAATGTGGCACATAAATGAGTTTAAACAGCTAATTAGGTTTTGTTGGTCCATCCTATGTTTGACAGATATGTAATAGCAGTAATACTAATTAGAGAAACCACAGCACCAAACAGATCTGAGATTTATTATGGAACTGCAGTTTTGTATCACACACTTCCACAGGAGGCATGTAACCCTCTTGGAGATATTTTGAAAACTAAAGACCATGTGTTGTTGTTTCACAGTGAACATCATTTTTATCTGAAATGTAGTTCTTAGGCTTTAGAAAATATTTCCATTAGACTTTTCATCTAGACATTTATCTAACTATTCAATCAAACCTTTGGTTTAAGTTTCTTTTTGCACTATGTACTTTTGGTTTTGATTTCACAGTGCTGAATATGATCATTAAAACTAGTTATTATTTATGATACTGATTTTCTTAAAAAATGATTGGTTTAGTGTTCCCAGTCTGTAAAGAATTGCCTTGCCAAGTTAATGAGTTGTTTTTTCTTTGTTTTCATGATTTTTTTTCTCCCTGTCCTTCCTCCTTTCCCTCTCCATTCCTCCACCCCTCCTCCAGTTGTAAATTGCTCCATAAAGGTGTTTACTTACATGTTTTTTTCCCCAACTCCTCTGATTAAGGCTGGGTGTTTAGAACCTACCATTCTATAACAATATATTAAGATGGAGAGAAGTCTTTTTTTCACTGACTTTGACAAATTAGTAAAAGCTGAATTCTGCTATGATACAGACACTGTATTACTGTTATGGAATTGAGATGTTTTCCTTCTGTAGCCCAGAGCAACATCTGTCAACACTGGAATGCTCTAGCTTGGTGTAGGGAAAAGTTACAATTCAGGGACAAATAACCCAAAGTAACTGAGCATATCTGAAGTAGGGAAATCTGTTCTTTAGCAAAAGTGAGGGGGAGATGGGTTCAAGACTTCTGTTTTATTACCCAGTCAAGCTTCAGTCTTAAAAGGTTCAATAAGTAAAGCTTGAACTATCATCACTAGAACAAAAGGATGGTAGCTGAAACAATCACATTAACATCTATCAAATCCTTGGACAAAAATTGACTATCTGACACAGAGCTACACAGGTTAGTGAATGAGCAGATGCCATGGAATGAGAGATTGATGCTTCAGTGATAGCCTGAAGTCTGACTAATAACCCAGAACCAATTTGTCACAGATGCCAACACTTAAGTCTCAGTTAAGCCCTGAGAAAACAGTCTGCATTTCAGCATCTCACAGGGGGTGTACTTGAGCTATATTGTTTTAAGCAGCTACGCCAAATACTCTTTCAAAACTTCTTTTCCCAGTAATTCTTTTTACCCTATAACTGAATTTAGTAAACTAAAAATAAGCCCCATTTCCTCCAACACAGAAATATAGGTGCAGATTATGAACAAGCATTTTGAAGTCTTAATTTACAGCAAGCTTTGGAGACTAGTGCTGTATTTCAGAGCTTTCAGGTCCTCACAAGATCAGGATTCCTTTCTTAACTGTCATATTTCATGGTATTAAAGTCTCATCACATGAGATTTTCGTCTTTTAGTTCAAAACTATGAAGTAGAAAATAGTGAGGATGAGAGCAGATCCATCATTTTCCTCTCTCTCCCACTCACCAGAGTGACTAGATGGAGGTCAGGTGAGCAGAACCTTCTCTGCTTCCAGGGGTGGAGTGATTTATTTGCAGCTTGTGCTGTGTTGTGCAGGTCTTCCATATTTTTCAATTCTGCTTCTTGTTCTCTGTTGTTTCTTTTCTAAAATGAATTTGGTAACTTAGAAACTGTCTTAATCTTTTCTCTAAAGCATGAATAAGATAGTTCTTAGCAAAGTACTCATTAAAGAGCAGTGCCTGAGAGCTCTGTACCATTTGTGATAAGAAATCAGGATAGTAATTCTTGTGTATTACTGTAGCCTTAATATATTGTGCTAATAAAAAGAATAATCTTCAACACATGTACAGGAACATTCAGAGAGGTGATCTGCTAACTTCATTTGCTCCTGTAAAACTGATTTAATAAAGCTAGAAAATCCATTTCTTCTAATGGCATTCAACTGATCTTCATTGACAAGTTATTTCTTTCTGTCAATAGTATTGTTTTGAAAGGTAATATAAAGTTGATAAATGGTGATATGTTCAATTGTTGTTGAGATCAGTTCAAAAAAATCTGGAGCCCCCAGCATAGGATTCCAGACTTCTGTACTCTATCTAATCAGTATTTAATGATAGTTAATAGCACTTGTAAGAGGAGAAAAAATACCCATCGATTTAAAAGCAATGATTCAAAAGCTCTGCTACACCTCTGTAGCAAAATGATCCTTTGAAAAAAGAGAGGGGTTGTCTGTTACTGAAAATAGTCTGAGTTCTGTTGTCTGGAATGACCACACTTTATACTGCTTGCCAAAGAACTCAAAGATATCTCCATTTTGTACCCCCCACCCCTGAAGTGAGCACCAGAAGCTGTTCTTGTGGACTGCTCATGTGTTGTGAGTTGGTGTGTGTGGTGTTACCCATGCCTGCCGTTGTGTGGGATTATTAGATTTGACTCAGATTTTATTATATTAGTGGAAATGTGGAACATTAGCACTGAAGCTATCAAAATTTGGTTTATTGATAAAGTTGCTATTGTTGATTTAACCCTGACTGATAGGGGCTCATCCTGAACCACATATTGCTTCCCATATCACTCCCACAACCTATTAAATCTGAGCTCTTGCTTAGGGGATCTGAAACACTGGTGCTGTTAATCCACTGTTACTTTTCTGAAGGAGGGGAACGTGACTGTGTTCTTTGAAGTTTTTGCTTGCACTGGATGAGACATTTACCATGAATAATTCATTTGACAGATTTTAGTCCTTTAACTGTTCAATTATTGATCACAGAAAGAAAATCCTCCAACGTACTAATTATTTTAAATGATTTGTGAATTATTATGGATATATTTTGCCTACAGATTGTGGGGATTGTTATGAATATTCAAAACTTTAAGTTTGAGTTGCATAAATCATGTGGGATTGATGCTTTCTCTTATGATTTACACAGTAACATTGAGTGTGGCCTGAATTATACATTGACAATCCATGTAATCCTGTAGCTGCACTATATGACATCACAGCTAATAAACTTATTTATTTGGCCTAATTTTCACTTCTTACAAGTAGTGCCATTAGTAACTCTTAACTGCTGTGCTGTGCTTAGGAAGTGAGAAAATATGGAGGGGGAAAAAAATAACCAAAACACTACACCCAAAACATATCTTGGACTTCTCTGCAAGGAAATTACTGTAATAAATTAAATGCAAGATCTTATGAAAGGGGAAGGTGATCTTTAGGTAAGCTGATTTTATCCACTACGTACCTGTACAAACCCACAAGTGCCAGAGTGGTGTATGCATGAGTAGTCTGGCAAGGTCAGTTTGTTCACAACACAGTGGACAAGGAATAGCTGCTGGCAAGTGCTACTTGGGCCTTTTTGGTTCCTTTTCAGTGTTGACAACAAACTAATGCTTGGACAGATAGTTTATATCCCACTGGAGTTGTGACGGGTGGTCCTTTACCTCTGAATCTCACTTACTTCACCTTCCATGAATCGTAGGGCAAGCTGCTACACACTGTCTGGTTTTATCTTGTTTGAGTAGGTGTTTGAAAGATAAATCTATCATCTGCTTTCCTGTTGAGCCTTTTTGACAGCCTCCCACACCTTTCATTCTGGTGGGTTTGTCAGAAGGGAGGCCACAACATAGAAACATTTTCAGTGCTGTTTCTGACAATAGTGTCATAGAGATGGTGTCCTGAGAGCAGTGTCCTTCATTATTATTGTTATAATAATAACAATAATTTATAACACCTTATTCTGCTGTTTTCTTTAGGTGTTTAAACAGGAATTTCCACTAATATTTCACCCACACCAGCTTTGGTATTTCTCTTACAGATCCATGTAGTTCAACATGTGCAGAAATACCTGTAGTATGGCTTCTGTCAGCATGTTGGTAACATGTCATTGACCTGTTCAAAGCTCATTAATATGAACATCCTTTTTCTGCCAGGTGTCTCAGTGTGCCTGAAGCAGCGTAGGAGTTAACAGCTGTATTTCTGTCAGTGCTCTTTTCTTGTGGGGCAAAAAAACCCAAATAAACCTTAATAAGTGCCAATCACTGGAAACTACGTATTTGCCAGATTGAGAGGTGTGAATGCCTGAAAAACAGAACAGAAAATAATTTTATCAGGGAAAGAAGAGTTAATGAATCTGTCTTGTCAAATGATTTTTCTTTCAGATAGATCTGACATTTTCCTATTTATCTCCATTTACAATTTCAGCATCTGAAATGCTTCTCTCCAAATACAAGTATTTTTCTAGTCTGATCTAGGAGTTCATATGAAGACTATTTTTTCAATGACTATAAGAGAGAATTAAATGTCATAGTTCAGTGGGGGGATTCAGGTGAGAGAAAGCCAGAACCTCTTGTAGAGGGTCAATTGAAATTAGTGCCCTGAATGTAGGTGCCCATCAGAGGAGCTCATCTCTTTACTGACAAAGCTGCAAGGTTAGGACACCAGGTTCTCTCCGAGGTACCCAAAGTTAATAGTTTAAGATAGCCATGTGGATATCTGTAACTGAAATCTCAAATTAAAGCTCCCTTACGTATTTTTGTACACTTTTGCTTTTTTTGTAGACCTTCTGCATTTCGTTGACTAGTTCAGACTAAGAGGAAATAGAACTTTGTATAAGGTATGTCTTATGTTTGAACTGTTCAATGTGTTTTTCTAGTAAGTATAAAAAGTACAATCAGATAGGATAGAGAAACTAGAATTTCAAATACATGACACATACTGCTTCAAAACATATTCTCTGGTATGTGTATTGAAAACATATAAAATAGCTTAATATATGGTATATTATGTAACCTGTAGTAGTGACATGATAATTTTCAAACCTCTCAAGTTTCTCTTGCTGTGTCAAATGTGTCATCTGTAAAACAGTTGGGACTGATCATAGAGCAGAGGCTGAACAGGAAGAGACCTTATCTAATAAGTTTAATTTATGTACCACCTACATTTTGAACCAAAATATTAAATTTCTCGATTTCAGTGTAAAATCTAGTTGAAAGAATGTCTACCCTTGCACCTGAAAGAAACTGGAGATGCTTTCTATTTGCTTTATGGAAAATAAATTATAGGAAGCTGACTGCGTAACACCTAATTTACCCATAGATACTGGGGAGTGAGGGGAAACCTTTATATCTTCTCCTTGATTATATTTCTGTTCTCCTGGAAGTAGACAAATGTGACTGAATACACGCAGATTATTTAATCTGCAAAGTAGAAAGTATTTTCTTTCCTAGAAACAGAGAGACTGAGTCTTGATGTTCAGCTTAATGTCTCATTTTAAACCATAAACAAATGACAGAATGAAAAACAAGATATGTCAGATCATGACCCTCACCCCCTATTATTCATATTTACTAAGATTTAACAATCAGTGTCATAGTTTAATAATAGAGGGCAAGTGTATTTCAAATATGGAAACAATAAATAGCATCTCCTCAAAAAAAAAAAGGTATTTTGTTGAAAAACTGCCTCTGATTCTCCTGTCCTGAGATCATGGAACATGTTATCTTTTCTGCACCAGCCCTGTCCTGGCCATGGAATCCTAGTTTACTGTCTTTGCTTCTAAACATAATTCAGAAGAAAATAACGTGATTTAACTAAATAAGACCTCAGCTACAACTCTCAATAAACTTCAGTGAGACATCACAAAGCTCACCTGACTCAACAGGTGTGAAACATGAATCAAAGCACTTGCAACTGGGGAGAATCTTGTCATACTCAGTTAAAGACTATCTGCAGCAAGACAGCTCAATCAAGGTAAAACTCTTCCATTTCCTATTACATGCACATCGAGTTTCCCCATAGGCTCCAGAGGCTCTGCTGTGTTTATTATATTGCCTGGTGCAGAGAAAAAAAAACTGAGTTGCATTTTAAAAAAATATAGCTTTGGGAAAAAAAAACAAACTAGATGTCCTTGAAAAACTTTTGTCCTCCTCTAAGTTGGCTGTTGTCACTGTAGCATACCCGTTTGCATTGCTGTCAGACCCCAGGGCCACCTTTCTTCACCCTCTGATGTATGTGGAATGGCACAGCTTAGTATAAGCATTTACGTGTCCTTTTCACTTTTTGCTTTCCTCCTCATCAAATATTTACAGCTTAAGCAAAGCAAATTTGCTATAAACAAACACACAAAAATAAAGCTGGTTTAAAAAATACTTTCAGCAAATAATCCAGATGTCCAGAAACAGACAATCGATTTTAGGCACCAGTTTCAGTGACAGCAGATTTAAAATGTCAAAGTGCAAACACCATTTGAAAACTAATTGGGTGCCCACCACAGTAGCTCCTCAGACCAGAGGAGAGTTTTGCACTCGCTTGGTTGCTTCTTGACCTTTCAATCTCAAATGAGAATTGAGATTCATGCAACAACTCGAAGCCTTATTTAGGATTCTGAAGGGCTGAGTGTGGTTGGAGAGACATAGAGAGAGGTGTAGTCCTAAATATTTCTGCTGTGGACATGAGAAAGTATGTCCCACAATGAAGTAAAGGTTACACTTTTACTCTCATTACATTGTAATGTCACACACCTTATCAGCTTCTCACAGTCAAGTTATTCTGTTAATTTTTATCCAGAATTTGCTATTTAATGCTAAGGAAAACTAACAGAAAAAAATTGCAGTACATTAACATAGCATTTTGGCTTTCTCTGATGTCTCTTCTTGGTCTGTCTGTGGTTGCACGAGTATAAACGTGTCTGATTCCTCCCAGCCCTTTCTAGCTCCCGCTTAGCACTGAGTTTATTTCAGTGAGTAACCCTTCCCTGTCCCCTGTCTTCTGGGAGGTGGTGCAAAGCACATCAAAAAGTTGTCAGATACTGATTGTGCTTTGCAGTAGAAGCTTCATGGTACTGTTGGCTTCGTGGAAATGTTTTTGCTGTTGTACTTTTCTGAGACTGGAAGCATTCTATCCTTTAGACCAAGCTTTGCCCTATCAATTAAAACTGACAGAATCTCCAGTATCATTGAGATGCTCTCAGTGACTCCACAAAGAAACTCAGCCCTTGCTGGACATGCACATCAGGCTATTGAGAAGATAATTTGACCTGGTTTACAGGCAAATATGTTTTCTGTCTAGGTACTGAAGTTGGGTGTGTGTAAATTTAATATTTCATTTAGCGCTTACATTTTATGTGGCTGCAAAAATATTTGTGATCATATTGTGATTAACTAAAATAAAAACCCTTGGTTTTAATAAATTGTGAGGATGTAGCAAAATGAGATTTGTTCACAAATAGTGAGGGCTTAATCAGTGGCTCACTGACACTACTAGTGACAATTTTTTTTTCTTGCCCTACTTGGACTTTGTTTCAGGACAATATACTAAATAGATAATGTTTTAGTACTCCAAGTGCATTAATAGAAAATATTTACTGAAATCTGGTTCTTAAATAAAAACACCTGTCCAGCTTCTAGCATAGTCTGTGAAATAGTTGCAAACAGCTTTCCTTCTAATTTTAAAGAAAAATCCCTCTTTTTAACTCATAACTTTTTCCTTGGCATATATCTGAAAACAATGTGATTAATTATTATTATTAACAGCAGCAGCAACTATAAATTGAGAATTTTTCCAAGGTATTTAATGTACAGTGTCTATAGAGACACTGTTTTTTTATTTTTTAAAACAAACCAACAAAACCCCCCAACCAAACCTCAATGTAATGCTGGTGATAAGGAGCATGCAAGTTATTAATTGCTTTTGACACAAAGTGACACAAGCACCTCTGATATATAATTGGGGAGCGATGCAGTTTAACAAGTTTTAATTTCTGGTGCAGCTGGAAGACAATAAAGAGAAAGCATGAGAACAAATTAAATGGTATATAGGTCAATCATTCTATTAGCAGTCTTCAGGGAACACATATCTAATTTACATAATTGTATTTCTGCTGCAACCAGACGTACTGCTGTGCTAATACGTGTTCTTGGTGAGTCTATGAAAACAGTGAAGATGGCCTTTCCTACATGAAAGTATGAAAAACTAGGATTACAGCAGCAAATACATTATTAATTTTATCTAATCGGTATTTCAAGGTTAGCTTGACCCAAACTACAAAGGGCCCAGCAGCTCCACAGGCAGTGGTTTGTTGAATATTTTCCCTTAAATCAAAGAATAAGTTCTTGCATGTCTCAGACTTAACATGCAAATAAACCATATTACCAACCTTTTGTTTTAATTCCATGAGAAGGTGTTAGTTCTTTGTGTGCCTCCTCTGCTAAATTTAAGCATCCTGCTTTTGCAAAACTTGGATGGTGTTTGCATTTAGTTACCCTTCCAAATTCTCACAGAAGGAGCTCAAAGACTGTCCCTGCCAGCCCAGACATTCTATGATTCTATCAAAGAGTGTATTTCTACTACTTCCTGTGTTCACAAGCACAGGCAGCAGATTCACTCTATACCAGGATATATTATGAAAAATGTCCTCAAGTTTAAAATAAAAATGGATTGCAATCATAATATAATGAAGCATGTGCAAGAAGCAAAGGTATAGGCAAGCTGTCTTTTCTGATTTCAGAGGAAAACAAACAGTAGCATGACAATATAATATAAACCACTCTAGTGATTCTCAAAATAAAGACAGGAAATTGAGCTTTTAATTGAAACAGAGCAATTATCAAAAGGATTTAACATAAATCATGGTCTCTATTAAATCTCGGCAGTTAATGGTTTTCTAGAGACTTCTTTGAAAACCTTGCCAAGATACTGAATTCATGCATTTACATTCATATATCAGAAAAATACATATTACAAATGTATAAGATGGTGTACTGCTGAATGAAAACTTACCAAATTTCACATAATTACCATAGAGATGAAACTGCAAGAATTATGTAAGCTATAGTTGTGTCCGATTGGAGTTGTGTTCTGGAATTTACAGCTTACTTCAGTGATCTAATTTCTGAGGCATGGAAAGAGGGTGAACAATGAAGAAAAGTCTTGTATTTAATATATAAGTTCAGATCCAGGTATCTTTTCATGACAAGGCTGAGCTGCCCTTCTGTAGTACTCAGCAAACTGATCCTTTTTTTTTTTTTTTTCTGAAAATGAAGAGACAGTTGTGTAGTAAGTTTATGAATGGGATGGATTTAAGAGTTGTGCCTTGAATAGTGGATCTCTCTGAGTGCTGGTTTCCACCTCAACGTAAGCTGGTTGATCTCTTGGAATAAGAGAAGAGTTGAACATGAACTTGCTGTTCACCCCCTGAGGACTGGGCAGGGCTCTGATGACTTCCCATTTTCCCATTCATAGGCTAAACTGGAGATGCACACTCACAATTAGATCTACCTTTCCTTTGAAGTTACAAATAGCCATTCAAATTACTTGACTAAATTACCAAAAGCTGTTGCTTTAAAGAGAAAAATAGCATTGACCTTTTTAAAGGATTGAGAAAGATATTACCTAAAGAGTGCTTAGTGTTTTATACAATTCATGGGCTTTTATCCTTGCTTAAGGTGTTTATGAAAATTGTTATAATTATTACAGCTCTTTCTTTCATGCAGATAGGTAAAACTTTAATAAATTGAAACTACAGCTTGATTGCTTCTACCTAGTGCTACAAGTACAGAGGTTTTGAGGCCACATCTACCTAGTGCTTTAGCTCAGAGTAGGGTTTCTTTTGAAGAAATCTTTCAGAGTGTTCCCACCTACCATGCTTTGACATCCATCATGGAGTAGACTCAGGGGAAAAAAAAAAAATAACAAACTAAATTCCTCTTGCCTGAAACTAGACTGGAAAAAAATGTCCAAGGATGCAGTAGTGTAATCCAATTGCTACTGGGAGCCAGACAAGAGCTAGTTCAAAGTAAAGTAAAATCCATGGGTCCTTTTCTCCATTTCCTTACACTTATCCATATGTATTGCACCACACTACTTATTAATTAGAATTAACTTCTAATTAAAACTTTTTTTTTCATTTGCGATTTAAAAAAAATGTGCAATGCAAGCTGCTGGAGTAGTAGATAAGATACTAATCAAACCCCTAGCACTGCCAACAGAATCAGCTTGTTTATTTAGGTTGCATATCAGCTCAACATTTTTTTTAAAAAAATGGGTTTTCATTGTGTTATGAAGTGATACAAATCTCCAGGTGTTTCCAGACCATTTGTTTTGAAGGCAAAGTACAAACTGGGAGCAGTCACCTGTTACCAGGATGATTAGTAAAGGAAGAGTTAACTGAACATGTTCCCTGATGTGCTAATTCACAATTCTTGATCCATTTGACTTTGGCAAGCCACATTTCCTCCTAATATTTTCTTTGTTTCCAGGCATGTTTAACCTCACAACATTTTGTCCGCCAGTGATGTTTTTATGTTACTATTTGCCTCTACACAGGTGTCTAAAAATGTGAAATATTACATTATTTTCTTTCTGTAAGGCTGATAGTTATGTGTCAGGGTCTTTTCCCACATAGCTTGCTTAATTGTGAGGAAAAAATGTTGCATTTTTAAACATGGCTATTTAATATTAAGTGGCAGCTGTAGTAGCTAATGTAGCAGATACTGCACATAGCAATTAATAGCATAGTTTTTCTTCCTTGTATAGTTTTAGTCTCTATATTCATTAGTAGTGAAGGGTATCCTCCCTCTTAAGAGCTTTTTCTCAAGAGGATAAAGATTCATAAAAACTACATTAAAAATCTAGATAAATCCTTTCTTATTTTTCTTAATGTAGTTTTATTCTGTTTTCTCATTAGCACTACACAAGGCCTTAATGTAACCCAGTCATAAAATCTCTAAATCTTTTAAAGCCATAACTAAACAGATTATGTAATTAGCAACAGCATCCAAAAAAAAATTAAACAATATTATCTAATATCTATGTACCTGAAGCAGTAGCTGGAGAGCCTGGCTTACAAGGGAATACAGGGAATGCCTTCCCAAATAAATAGAAAATCTGATTCAGATTCCCCTCTACAATGGTGTCCACAGGCAGACATGCTTGTGACAAAAATCCCAGAGCTTTTCCAAGCTCTTTCACAGCACAGCAAGGTCAGGGGGGAGGAACTGCAAAAGGCTTTATGAGTTTCCCAGTGAAGAAACAAAGCAATGGCAGAGGAACGTCACGTAGGTAACTGCAAAAGGATGCACAGAGGAAGATATTTATCAGCTTCTTAGGGCTATCTTAAGAAGAACATAAGCTCAAATATGCACAGCAGTCAGAAAAGCAAACTGCAAATGATGTCCAACAGAAATTCAGAGCATAGCTAAACAGATACTATAGGGACTCTGGTTTGCTGATATCCCTGAATACAGAATCATAGAATCCTTTAGGTTGGAAGGGACCTTTAAGATCATCAAGTCCAACCATTGAGCCATTAGGGCTCTAAAGTCCTCTGCTAAAACAGATCAGAATCTGTCAGGGTTGGAAGGGACCACAAGGGTCACCCAGGACCCAAAGCTCTTGTACCACCTCTATCTTGAGGTGTTGGAACTGGAAGAAAGTGCTGGCAAAGTGGAACAACAGGAATACTCCGAGGTC
Organism: Merops nubicus; assembly: GCF_000691845.1. Lineage (NCBI taxonomy): Eukaryota > Metazoa > Chordata > Aves > Coraciiformes > Meropidae > Merops > Merops nubicus. The sequence goes on along the minus strand of NW_008581082.1, from coordinate 38,285 downwards.
TGAAGTATTTTCTATGGAGTATTGCATTGAATGATCTATTTAGATTACAAATCAGAAATTCATCTGGTGTTTCTCATGCTTAAAACACTTCGTGCAATCAGCTATGGAGACACATACTCAAAAAAGTAATAGAGTAGGGTTTTTCTCCCAATATCTTACTTTATATTTGTTTATTTTAAACCAATTACAGAAGCTTTTATTCTAAAGAAAGAAATTAATGTAAAAATGGCACTTTAATACTTCCCCAAAACTCACCCCACAACCCTGTGTTCCAGTGTTTCCTTAATTATTATGATTAGTGAGCTATTTAGTGGTTCTCCCCTTTATAACTGCAACTTCTGGTACCTATAATAAATTATTTCCAATTAAGGACTAGCAGAACTCATGACAAGAGAAATTTCTATCAATTTATTAAAACCAAGTCTCTCTACACTGGAATAAACAATGTAGAACATTAAAACATTGTGTCAGGGGTGTATGCTTAATTAAACTTTCATTAGTTATGTAATTCTTCATAATTTAATAGGTAGGATTTTTCTTTTTTTAAATGGACTTCTATTCTTTATCTGTAGAAAGGACAAACTTCCAGCAAATTCCAGTATTCCAAATCTGGTACATTTTAACAGCTGAAGGAGTTGGACTTTTTATTATTTTACTTATTCTTATTCATTTGTTAGTGCTTAAAGAGGAAATTGGTCTAAAACAAACCTTGGTTGGTTGTTGCAATATGTAATAGGAAACAAAATAACTGTTGAATTGGAGTGATTGGGATTTAGCATGTACTGTGGCCTTCATGAGTAACACTGAGTCCTTTGAGTAAAACTAAAGAGTAACTTGATGAGTAACATACAGTAACCTCTATGAGTAACACTAAACAATTGGATGGCAAAATCCAGTCCCTTGGTTTTATGTGTGGAAAGCAATAAGTAATCTTGTACAGATGATCATCATCCAGACTGTTCTACAGAATAAAACATTGTTAGAAGAATCTGAGGAGTAAAGACTTCTGTCCAAACCAAAAAGAAACAGAAGAACTGTAAAGTCGTGATGCTTTAAAAGACAGTATTTGCATTAGGGTAAAAATATTGAATTCAGATTTATGGCTTATTGCTTATGTTGGGAAGATTATTCTTAACAAAAATTGACTACAGTGGTAACAAGCACTGTTTGTGAGATCTTTATCACCTAATCAAATTCCAAAGGAAGTCTGGTGTGACTTCCATAGTATAATCTAGGAACCTTAGTTTGATTTCCATGGTATGATCTAGGAAGCTTAGTTTGAAGGTTCAGCCTTTTTTGATAAAATGTTGTTAAATATTGTATCTGATACTATGAATTGTTTTATGTACCTTCTTTCCTTCAAAACAACGTTTAACCAAAAAAAAGCTGATGTATACATAAAGCAAATTATGTGCTATTTCTGTATATTAAAAGGGTGAATTTTGAAGTGATATTTCTTTTGGAAAAGGCATCATATTGTTTTGTATTTTTTTTTTTAATCTGTAATTATTTTAGTTTATGTGAAACCTATAGTACATCTGACAGGTTGGAGGCATGGATCTTTTTCTTTCTTTTCTTGAACTACAAATTCTAGTAGAGCTACACAAATCTTCTGTGTCTTTCTGTACTGAGGCAAAGGTAAGAAGAGCAAAAGGAATGCAACTTTTATTTGGTTTCTCACTGAGAAGATGAAGTAGTTGAGAAAAATGAGGTCTGTATAGATATGACTTCCTGTACAACAAATTAAAGTTTATCAATTCTCATCAATAGTAGTTAGAGGGCTTTACTGTTTGTTTCCCTGCTCATGTCTTTAAATTGAAGCAAGTTCTAGAAACATAAAATGTGTTTATTTTACTAACAAGTAATAGTGGTGAACAACAACAGTGTAAAATTTAAATACAACACTAGTCATGCTGCTTGAGCTTTTCTTTAGGCATCTAGTGAAATCTGAGTAGTCAAAATCCTGATAGTTCTTATGTAGTAAAGAAACGGAGTATTTGACATGGATTAAATATAGATAAATATGTAAATTATTACACCTAAAACAGATTCTGTAATGCTGCATCTTGGTGATCCACACTGAACTAATTGTGAGGAAACATATGTGCTGAAACCACGAGGTAAATGTATGTAAATGAGAAATGTCACATACAGAGCTCTTACTGCAGGGGTGCAGGTAGGATAATCACTGCAGGAATATGCAAGACTGACATCTGACTGAAGAACTTCTGTAGAACAGGGGCCATGCTCCTTTCTTTGTGCCATCTGCAATCTTGCTGCCATCTTTGGAGGTGGATTTCCTCTCGGTTTCCATTTTCTCCTCTATTGTGATAGTTCCTGAGCTTTACATTATTCTTCCAAACTATTAAAAGTGGTTGTGACAATAGCACAGCTCTCTCCTTTTTCTTTTACTTATAGTTTTGACTTTTTGTTTTGAAAAAATGTTGATAAGAGCGTTATAGTGTGATACAGCACAAATTTGAGATACACTGAGGGTCAGAGCTGTTGTTTTCTGGTGTTCTTCATCACTGGTAATAGTCCTGGAGTCAGTAGTGTGGCAGGAAAATCAGTCTTTGAAGATAAATATTTTTCCCAGTATGTTGGTTCTGATATTTTTCCAGAAGGAGCCTGAAGCTGACATTTCCAGTTTTAGGAGTCAGTTATGTACGTTTCTCTTGAATTCCTAGGCTTAAATTCTAGGTAGCCAAAAGGAAGTTCAAATGCACAGTTGTTGACAAAGTATTACCTGCTTCAGTGGATGCAAGTACCTATGATCAGCCTTTTCAGTGTAGCATGCCTGCTTTTCTGTTCTTAAAATTGTGGATATGTTTGAGAAGCAATGACTGGATTAAAATTTAGTGAAATGCTCTGTAGAGAATAATTCTGAGCATAGGGAAAAAAGCAGTGAATGACAAGGGAAGGAGAGATCAAACAAAACAGACTGTGAGGGAGCCAGATGAAATGCAGGAAAAATACCCAGTCATCAATCTATCATGTTAGCTCTAAATTGCTGGAGGAAAACAGGTAATCACAGAAATGATAGCAACAAGATCTTTCTGAGTCAAAATTCAAGTGGAAATAGTCTGCCTCTAGCTTTTAGTGCTCTATTAGTATGGCTTCATCCTGAACCTTATGATTTTGTTTCTTTTTTGGCCTTCCATGTCAGACTTCCCACTAGAAAGTAACGTGACTTCCAAATTTCAGATGCTTTCTTATATATTTTAAAGCCTGCAGGCCTGAACTCATTGTTACAGCAAAATACAAACGAAATAGCAAGGAACTGTACCCGTGTGCTTGGGCAGCAGTTTCACCAGCTCTACATTTTCCTGGAAAGTCAATTATCACTCCTATTTCTTCTAGCTGTCACTGACCCTAACTGAGGCTAAAAGCTTCTGGGGTTTATTTTCTGTTTTGATTTTGGTTTGCCTTTTTTTTTTTTCTGAGCCATGTGTGTCTATTTGCACAGGGGGTATATTTAGTCTTCCACCAACCATGAAGGGCTGTTTCTCATTAATGAGAGGCATAAACACCTATCCTGAGAAAAGACCTCTAATTAATTTCATGATCCTTCTTTTAACATAACAGATAGTATGTCTTCCTAGAAATAGGTGAGGACATTTTGATTTTTGCAAACTATCTACTAATTAATTTAGAAATATTTTGTTAATAATTAAGTTCTTCCTAATAAACAAGTAATTAATTTTAATTTACTGAGGGGATTTTTTGGGTACTTGTCTTAATATGTGTCTATGCATAAAAGATGATAGAGCTTCTCTTGACAGCAAGAGAATTCCCAGTCAGAAAATCTCTTCCTTGCTGTCGTGTTTGAGTCTTCCAAACTCCAGGTTCCTTCTTCCCTTTCCCCAACATGTAAAGAAACACTGTCAGTATTTTCACTGCTCCTGGGATTCACCTCAAATCCATTTCTTTTGCAGTTCAGCTGGGAGCAAGGACAAATTACTTCCCTTTCTGAAATTTTCATAAAGTATCCTATTTCATTAGGCATTACATACACATTTGTTGCCTTCCTATTTTGAGTGTTTTTAATCCATTATAATGTTTTGCCTTTCCCATGAGTAGTTTTTCTGTGAGTGGGTCCAGGAAGAGCCCCTTAGGAGACCCTGTACTG
>NW_008581082.1:0-34125 GCF_000691845.1 Merops nubicus | reverse complement strand
CAGGAACTGGCTTCTTATGAAAGTGCAAATAGGATTAAAGCAGAATGCTCCCAGAAAAATGTCAGCCTCTTCACTGAATTCAAATTATTTTGTCCTAATTCTAAGACGAATGCGTACAGCCGCAGGAACAAGTGATACGCACTTGCTGAAAAATCATGGTTCCCAAAACACAGTGCAAACTACTAGACATAGAGAACAAAAAGTAAAATGTGAAAAAGCTCTTCTGACACAAAAATTGTTCCCCTTTGATATCTATCACAATACAATGAAGATAATCTGTAGAAATGGAGGAAAGAGATTTGTAAAGTGTGAATGTTAAGAACAATTGGCTGTAAGCTGGCCATTAGGAAATGCAGTTTGGCTCCCTGACAACATGGTCTTTTAGTAGAAATAGAGTGGGGAAAAAAGCTGCTTTAAGTTATAATTGAACATTATGAAAGGGATTCTCCAGCATCTCCAGCTAAGAGATTAGCAGATTGAGTTTTTATGTCAGGAGCAGCTCTGCAGAGAGGAGCAGGTAGTGGGAATCTCCTTATATATTTTTTGGGGGGCACTTGACTTTGGTCTGTCTGTAGTCCAGCCTGAATACTGTTAGTACTAGAAGGGCATCTTCCAGTTTAGTGTCCTTTGAGGAGAGCCTACGGCATGGGAACTGTGCAGACACACCCAGTCATTGGTTCTGAGATGTTCTTTTAAGGAACCACTTGGTAAACAGGTTATTTGCTTACCCCTAGAATCTTGTAGGAGCATTTCCAGTATTAGAGAGGTAGGAAGGATATAGTTAACATGGAAAGGGTAAGAATATTTTAATACTTCAGTCAAATTGTATAATCTATTAGATGACTTTTATTATAGAGACAATAAAGAAATGAAAAATTATGAAGGTTACAAATCCAATCACATAATGACCCTCTTATATTGATGTTTCTGTCTGTGATTAATTGTTGATCAAGATACTGTCTTGTTTTAATTAGGAGATAAGTTGGTAATATGTCATTGCAAGAATTGATTAAATACCAGAATTACTATCTTAAACTCAGTCTTTCAAAATATTTCACTTTTCTTTCTGGAATTTGAAGATTACTATTGTAGTGTGAGAGCAACCAAGTTCTTCAAGATAATATAGCAGATTTTTTTTCTCCCCTCTACATTTGTATACAACTAAAGAAAAATCACAAGAACCCTAGAAGGTTACGTGTTATATTGTCAGCTTTTATTTTCTTTGAAATGTTAAGGACTTTCCCTGCTGTCTTCATTAAGCAGCTATTTATCTACAGTGTCTTCCACTGTTTTGGTTTTAATTACATCTTTTGATTTAAACATATTTGAAATTGATAAGATTTAGAGAATGGTCATGAAATGGAAAAAAAAAATTCTTCTATGGGGAGAAATCAAAGTAGTACTATAAAGAGACAAGCAAAAGAAAATGAAAAATTTTTCTATTGTTCCTTCAAAATATGAGGAAAAGGACCACGAAAGTAACCTAAACATCAGAATTTTAAACTGCATCTGAGTGAAATAAAAACATTGGGAAGGTAGCTTTAAAATTCTTGAAAGGGGGCTAAATAAGGATAACTAAACTGTATAATCCTTATGCTGGTAATCACTTGCTACCACAGGGAAACTCCCTGGAGAGAAATGCTGGTTCTCTGCATGTATCTTCTAAGAGTTCAAAGATTTTTTTTCTTTTTTTTTTCCTTCAGACATGTTTCCTTATGGGCAGTAATTACACTCACCTAATTCAGAAAGCAGCTTCCTTCTCCAAAAATTTGACTTGATGCAGGATCTCATTTAAGATAGAGTTGGGAGCAGAATCAGGGTCTTTGCTGTAGGGATCCAAATCTTGTTTTTGAAGCTGCAATCACTGCCACTTGGAAAGGAGTTTGAAAAAATAAATAGAAGTGCAGAGTCTCTCTGCTCTGTGCTGTGAGTCTGGTACTCACCTGTAATTTCAATGAAGCTTTTTTGCTAGCTATAAAACTCTGAACACAAGTGCCTGCATGCATGCTCCTAACACATTCCTCATTCTCCTTCAAACTGCGTGCTGCACAAGGGAGGACTGAAGTTGTGGAATACTTGGTATCTGTATATTTTAGTAGATTGGCCTTAATTTTTTTCTTTTTTTCTTATCCCTTTCTCTTTGAGAGAACCCTTGCTTGCTACATAGCTAGGGCCTGAGAACTAGTCTTTGTCTGCACGTTTCATGCTGTGCTTCTGAAATGTAACATATGAAAGATTGTTGTAATTCCACACAATAAAACCATAAAATGTTGGTGCTTCTTGAGGTATAACTTCCCAGGTTAATTAGAAATTTATGCTGGCAGAAGAACCACTGGTGATTATTGTGTGATTGGTTGGACTGAAGGTCTGAAGGTGGCTCTCGGCCTGGAATTAGTTTTCCTGAAGGTTTTCTCAAAATTAGTCCTGAGTGGATACTGCTGACACCTCCTGAACTGCTCAGCCCAGTGGAGAGACTCCTTTTAGCAGTTGTTATTCTCCTGAAAGCTCTTCAGCAGAGAGTTTGAGGTCGCTGGGAGTTAGTTTATTTCACTGTAAATCTATCGTTTAGTCCATGTAGTTGTCACCTACCTAGTAAAGAATTTGTGGTCTTTTATAGGACATGTTACTTTTGGAAACAGGAGGAATGTGTAGCAAATCGGGTTAAATTGGAGAGTTCTAATGGAAAGCATGAATTTGAATTATACAGTCCACAGAACTATAAGTTCTCTGTCCTAAACAGGGATAATACACCTTCAGTATCTGTTTATCTAAGACCTGATAAAATAAAGTGTACAAATGATCAAGAAAGGCTGTTTTAATATTTATAACTTCAGAGTTTTTATATTGTTTGTATTAAATTATGCCTCTTTCAGATTATCTTTCACATCCTTTTTCACACGGGGCACCATATGGTATCTTTTATAGCAATATTGTTAACACGAGTGCAGTCTGTTCAGTTAGTGAATTGTTGGGTGAGGACACACGTGTGTGAGATGAACTTCCATTTCCTAGTTCATTTTTCTCGTTACAGGATAATTCTCCCTATTCAAACAGAGTTAACAGAAAAATTAGAGAGAATGACTGCTTAGTATGTGCCAATTTACACAATCTCTTCTTCATGTTTATTCTGTCTGCAGAGTAAACATCTGTCATGTTACAAGCTAAGTAAAATACATTTTGATTTTTCTTTATCTTTTACTGATATTTTGTCTCTAATTTCACACATTATGGACTATAATATTCTGTAAATGTATTGATGGAAGAATGTGACCATCTGTGGCCAACTGTAACATCATGATGTCAGGGAGGGGCAGACTTAGGAGGGTACACTCCTTGTAATTCATGCCAACATTGAATAGTCGTTCTTGGTTCCTATTTCTGATAGGGCTTTTCTTTACACAAACGCTTTACTTTTCAAAAAGTAGCATCTCATAATTTTATTTTCTCTCACACAGAAATATTCATCAGCTATTCTTGGGTTTGGATTTTTTTCCCAGGCAATACCAAAGCTTTAAGGACTTATTTAAAAGCTCTACATGGTTTGGGAAACTCCGAAGAGGTGGTACATGGACTTAAGCAAAAAACTTTATTTGAAGTTGCTTTACTGCTTTTAAGTAGTCTTCCATGCCTGAAAATACTCCAGCACTGAACACAGGGCTTTTGAGAGTTAAAATCAACAGCTGTAGGAAGTTATTATCTGCAAAGTCCAATGGCATGTGCGTGCTAATGAGATTTTCAACTAAAATATTTGTTCTAAGGTGGTTTGGTTTTCTCCCTTACATCTGGATATTGTAATTTTCACAGCAAAGAAAATTATTTCCCCATTTTTGCAGTGGAAAAAAAAAAAAAAAACCAAACAAAGAAACAAAAAAACAGACAACTTTGTCTAGTCATGTTTCTTGGAATGCTAAAATATACCATGAAAAAAGGATATCAATGTACAGAGCTAAAGGTGGGTTGTCAGAAGAAATAGTCTTGCAGCTCAGCACACGAGTTTTATAACATGGAGAACTTTACTTAGGTATTAAAAAAAAAAAAAAGTAATAGTAAACTACTATGAATAATAGGCTAACCTATAATGTTATCTGAAGGCCATATTCTGAATGATGGCAACATGTCCTTCCAGCTGTTAAGGAAGAACACTACATAGGACAGTAGTATGTAGCATAACTGTAAGGAAAAGCTGGGACCAAGTTCTCTCCCTAGTGTCACCCCAAGCTGTAGACTGATGAGATAACACAGGCACTATAGCAAGTGACAATATTGCAATTACTTGTACTTAGCAGAAAAATTTAAGATCTGACCCTTGCTCTGATGTCATCTGAACCAGCAAACATTTACTGTGGTTTGGACAGGCAGCAAGCAGAAACACATTGCAAATTTTAATATGTTAAGGATCATTTAGTTGATTGTGTCAATTTGTTAAAGTGCCAAGTAATGATTTTACAGGTAATTAGACTTTAACAGGCAGAAACAAATTTATGTCCTGCTTGTTTTTATGATGCATGTAATGATAGATGTACTATCATACAAGCTGTTGTTTTTAGGTACACAACATTCCTTAATGTCCTAAAGCAAATGAAATATTACATGTCAGGAACTGATCAGTGACTGTATAAAACACATTAGTAGCTTTTCTTCTTTTAGCTACTTTTAATCGAAGCTCATTCATCATGTCATAGAAAGATGGAATGTTCTGCATGGAGAAATGGCAGTGAACCTTTAAGGTCAGGAGGAGAAGACAATAGTTACAGGTTATTACAATTGTTTTTTCTACAGCTCATCCTCACGCTGCCATAGTAGATTTGTGCAGTTTACTTCTCAGTGTACAAATGGATAGTGAAGAGGGGGAAACACACCTCAAACTCGCTTGGAAAAGGAAGTTGTGGTTTATTTTAATGATGTTTCTGTAGCTGTTTGTCTGTTTGCTGTTTTGTAACCTTTGTGTACCAGAATCACAACAAACCACAGGTATTTTTTTAAAGAAGAGATTTACGGTGATAATAAAATTAGTGCTCGTTTCTGCTACTGTGCTCTCAGTTGCACAAACTAAGTGATGATTACAGATAGTTTCTTAACAATAGAAATCAAATTAATAGTAATTATTGACCAGTATTAACCACATAAGAGATTCTGTCTGTGGAGATTCCTTTGCAGTTTCTCCTGGACCCAGGAATATTAGCTCACAAGCAGTGTGATATAGGACTTGGCCAGTGGTTACCCTTTTGTCCAACAGTTGAGACTTGGAGGCTAATTAAAGATGGTGCAATAAGCCTCCTTCAGCTTTCAGCTGGGTTCCTATTTTTTCCTGTAGGAAGACAACATGAGGAGAGAGTGTAGCTGGTCTGTACGTTTTTCATCGCTTAGACAAAATCTGGGGTTTGTTATGTTTGGCTTTTAATAGCACAGAGCTTCCTGTCAATCAGCTCTATTGTTAGTTGAATTGATTACTACTAAAATGTGGAGCTGTAGCCTGCATGGTGCTGCCTGTTGTCTGACACTTCAGAAATTAGATGTTTACTTCAGTGAATTCTTATGTGTAATTACAGTGTTGCTATTCATGACGATAGAGTTAAAAATGTGTCACACCACTGGAAGAGCTATTTTAAGTGGTGAATAACTGATAATTTATCTCTGGCCAAAACTAAGTTAAAGGTATCATCTCGGTGCCCTCCCTGTGACACCTGCCAGATGACAACCACTCCTTTTCCTTTGTAAAATTCAGAAGACACAGTTTGTTTACCTGGAAAAGATACAGTTCAACAGTTTATCTACAAAAAGAAAAAAAAAATAAGACATATTCTTTATGTTACAGCCCTGAATGGATCTGATTCTTTGTTAGAATACTTTAGCTCTCATCCCTTTACAGGGGCCTAATTTATTTGTGCCCTACCATTAAACTAGAGGAAAGTGTTGGGTGGCCCTTGCATATTTTTAATATAGTCAGTTTTAGAAAAATTTCTGTTCATGTCCAATGTAAACATAGCACTGCTCATTTTAGAGTAAAATTGGTTTAAACAATTTAGTTAAATCAGGAAAAAACAAATGCAACTTGGGTGAACATCAGCTTGTGTGTATCCAGTAACAGACCAGTGTGAGCTGAGCTGTGCTTGTGGGGGTGGTTATTTGGTTTTAGTGAAAAAACTAGGAATAGAACTTGTTCTATATTAGATTTGAAAGGTGTATGAAATACGAATTTCTCTTTGAAGCTACCTTATCATATTTTTCAGCAAGTGAGAACAGAATTCAGATCTTCTATTCATTTAAACCAGGAGACATGTTGAAAATTATAGAAATAACTGAGGTTTTGGTAAAACTTTTATTGCAAGAGATGAAGGAAGCATTGCTATTATCCACAATTCTGAAAAAGAAGCAAATATATGCTAAATTTGAGTATAATAGCTGAGGAACTGTTTGTCTTTGTTACCCTAAATCTGAACAAATACTTTTGGTCTGCAAATAAAGGACTTAGATTCCACATAAGGAAAAAAATGTGTTGGTTTTATCATATGTGCTTAAATGTAGTGATTCATTTGCAATGCATTTCAGATTTCAAAAATGCACAAAGAGAATACAACAACACAGAATTTTCATTAAGGTTCCATTATGAGTAATTATCTCTGAGACCATAGCCTACAGCTATGTTCTGCAACCAAATATTAGTCAAATCTTTTCAAATATGTTATTTTTACTGTTCTGAGGTTGATCAAGTGAGTTTGTCTCCCAATTAATCTAGTATTATTTTGCTTTAGATCATACCTCATATGTATGTCACCTGATTATATTATGAAAACAAAATTAATGACATGATTAGCTGTGGTCTCAGCAGAAGATGAAAACTTTTTGTGTAGTTTGAAGACTGTGTAAATAGTTTGATCCCTGCATGGGATCACAAAAATGTGTACTAGTACTGTGTCATTCAAAAAGTAAAATGTAATATCTGGAGCAAGTACAGAAATAGTCCTCATTGAAGGTATGGTTAGAATCTGTGTCCTTGGAGATATTCAAAACTCAGCTGAACGTGACCCTGAAAAACATGGTCTGACTTTGGATCTAATTTAAATTATACCTCGGAGTACAATTACTATAACAAATTAGTCTGGAGAAGAGGAACTGAGGGGAGACCTTATTGTGCTCTACAATTACCTGAAGGGAGGTTGTAGTGAGGTGGGTGTTGGTCTCTTCTCCAAGTAACCAGCAATAGGACAAAGGAAATGGGCTTAAGTTGTGTCAGGAGAGGTCTAGGTTGCCTATCAGGAGGAATTTCTTTCCCAACAGAGTGGTGAGACATTGGCCCAGGCTGCCCAGGGAGGTGCTGGGGTCACCATCCCTGGAGGGGTTCAAAACACGTGTGTAGGCGTGGACATGGTTTAGTGATCATGGGAGTGTTGGTTTGATGGTTGGACTTGGTGATCTTGGAGGTCTTTTCCAACCGTAATGATTCTTTCATCTGATGAAATGGCACATGCTTTGAGTGATTACAAGACCCCTTTAACCTAAAGTATTCTCCCATTGCAGGTAGATAAAGACAAAAGAATTGCCATTTAATTGGTGGGCAGGTGATTATGTCCACCCAACTCGTTGTTTACTTAATTGCCAAGTTATTTTTCACTACTGTCTTCAACACTGACAAGCCACTAAATATCACTAATGACCTAAATGACTTCTGGAGTTATTAGAAAACTTGTAGACCTCTGGATTTTAACAGTGGATGACACATTTACTGTTGCCTTAGAAAAATAATTGTAGTGCAAAATTTACAAGTGAAAAAATAAAACTTTTAGTTTAAGCAAAAGAGAAAAATAAAGCAGCCTTAGCCAGAAAAGAACTGCTTATCAGCAAATGAAGCTGAAATACACTGTTGTTTTTACTTTTACATTGATCTGTACTATTAGTCTGTAGCAACTTGCTGATTTCAAAAGGCAATTCTGAAAGGCTGCCACTGTTAATTACTCATGATCTGGGTGAGAGTGATACGCCAGGGTGGTTTAGTTTGAAACAAAACAAAATGAAAAAAAAACAAAAACCCTGCTGCAGCAATTTCCTGATTATTGCTGTACCTATACCTTTTCCTGTCTGGTTTATCATGCACAAATTACATTTTCTTATTATTATTAACTTAATTTTATATGTTAGTAGTTTCAATATACTAATCTGTTGTATTAATTATTAATGTCTGGACTGCTATGTAGCCAGGATCTGAACTACCTCATGTAAGCCATGATTTATTTTTCTTCACAAGCATTGAGAATTAAGCTTTGTTGGGCTGGCATCTGGTTTCTTTTCTTTTTCTATCTTTTATCCAGTCACAATAAAATAATGCATAGTTATGTAACTTCACACTATTCAACTGTGTGAAACACACATCTATGTAAGATTACAACAGTAAAACTGCTTTGGGTGCTTACATTGACTAACTATATTTATCCTTTTCTAGTCATAAGCTGTTCTATTTTGAGTAGATGCTTGGCCAGTTGCTTTTGTAACTGAGAATGTTGTGCCCAGAGCCACCAGATAGTGCTGCAGAATCAGGGCCAAACGCCACCTTCAGCCCGTAGCAGTCGTAAGGCCCCCAACAACCAGCTGGAAATTTGTTTTGACTGTTCCACCCACTGCCAGGGAAATTAGGTCTGCATCAGAACAACAAAATTATAACATTCTGATCAAGTCATGGAGTCAAATGCCAGGATCTTGCTTACCTGGTGGTTCTTTTTAATGCCATGATTACAAGAGCCTCAATATAAACTATTATTAACTATTGGGTTCCTATCAAGGTGATTGCTTCTGCAAATTGAAATTTAAGGCTAAAACCCTTAACCTTTCATAATTTAGAAATAATTCAAAATCCTGAGAGAGAATTATGAAGTCATTTTATTTTCCTGGTGATAGAGAGCAGGAAGAATCTTCAAATGGCAATCATCTCATTCAAAAATGAAGATGTGAGAATGGGTACTTGGATAGCAGATGCCTCTGAGAGCTACAGGCTGTTTTTCATAGTCAATTTGGCTAAGAAAATAAAAAACCTGCTGCTTTTTGTGCAGTCAGGCAACAAAATGTAAGGAGGTTGTGATATCTTGTTTTAATTTACAGTTTTGAAGTTCAGTGGTTCTGCGAATGTGTATTTAGCATTTTGCTGGAATATAAAGTGTTCCAATATAGTTTCTTGCATATTTGACCTTTGTGCTAACAATGAACCATTGCTGAATCATGAACTCGCTGCCTTTATCTGGCATGTCTGACTTATTTTCTTCTCCAGTATTCTCTTCTCCTAGTTGTTACAAATTGTTGCATGTCCTGGGAATGTCTGGCTTCCTGGCGTTTAGATTTTAATCAGTCCCTTCTCCCTTTTTTCTGACAGCACCATTAAGGGAAGACATTCTTCTACCTCTGTGCTAATGCTGCCCTTTATAAGTGTTCTTTGTTTACTGAATGGGGAAAAAAGTGTATTTTTGTTTGAGCTGAGGCTTCAGTTTATGTTAATATTCTTATACACTCGTGTTGTTCAATGTCCGTTGTCATCAGTAGGTTGCTGCTCTTTGGCATGGAGTTTAATTTGCAAATTGGTACACACAAATACTTGCAATTCCTTTTTCTTTTGAGAAGATTGCAGAAGATATAGAAACATCTTAATGATTTATAGTAGAATTTTTAATGTTTCATTTCTTGAACTATTCTAGGAGATTTTGCTCACTGACAATGTTATTCTTTATCCATGGAACAAGGCCTTTCTTTAAGCACAATGTAAGCAATACATCCTGTGCTGAAGAGTTTGTTGTTGGTCATAAGAAACTTTATTAATGATAGATGTCAGCTCTTTATTTTAACTTTTAAATTTCAGAGCTCTATAGTTCATAGAAATCCAAATTTCTAAGAAGTAATTATTTTTAAAAAAAATCCTCTGATTTACCCATATTTTCATATTATTGTCCTCAAGTTCAACCTTTGCTTGTTATTTTTGATGGTAAAACAATCTGGTGAAATAGTATGCAAGTGTATTTCCTGCAATTACATTCTGATTCTACAATAATTAAGACAGTTGAGGGAGGAGGAGGAGGTGGACTTCATGACAAAAGCTTTTCTTCACAGCACATTTCTTGGTAGGGAATGCTTTAATGCGCTGAGGGATACAGAATTGTAACAGCTACTATTATCTGAGTTGCTTTTATACATGCATAATGTGCTCATATTCTATTTTATGTGATATAAAACTCAAAAAGTTAACTGGAGACTGTGGAGTGTGGGAAAGGCTCGTGTCTATTATGCCATAATCAGCAAGCATTGTAGTACACTCCAGCACGCCCAGAGCACAGCATTGTGCATTCTGCGGCGTGAATAGACTCCAAGTAGCTGGGTTATTTGCAGAATGCTCTAGCTGCATCAACTTTCCCTCCACAATTAGGGTTTTATTTTTCTAATTCCATCACATAATTGACAGCCAAAGGTACTCAGAATTAGTAATGTATTATAGGAAATGAAGAGAGAGAAGCACAAGCCAGTATTGCCCTAGTAATTTTAAAAGGTCAGAAGAACCTTTAACAGTGGATTCCACCCATAGGCAGAAACCCTGTGCATACAAATGCAAATGTTATAAAGAGTGGAGGAAAAGCATGTTTAAGTGAGGAAGTAAATTGCTTGATAATTGGAAGATTCTCTGACTAAACATCATGGAGAATAGATTTTGGGAGGGGGAAGGGAAAGCCTATTTGTAGTCATTTTTCAGCTGTATCACACAAGAGATAACTATAGATACAAGATACTTCCATATCCAGCAGAAATGGGTGTTACTACCTCTAGCAAAACTGTGGCTCAGAATGGGCTTTTAAGTCCACTTCAGAAATACTGTCTTTTTCCCTAATCACATGGCTTCTGAGAGGCTTTGGTTCTGTGTGGCTGCACAGGCAACACCCAAAACATGACCAGAGAATAATCTGTGGTCTGATGCTTTGCTGCCTGAGGTCCCTGGCTTACCCTGTTGACTTCACTTAGGGCTTCTACAGGCTTGGACTTAATTAAGGCTTCTTTGACTTCAGTTTAAACTGACAGTCGAGAGAGTTTTTTTTGCTTCCTCCAACCCCAATGTAACAATCTGCAACTGTCTGTCTTCTCTGCCTCTCCCAGAAAGGGTTGTTAAAAGGATTATGGTGCATGGTCCACGTGCTGTGCTTCAAGGATTTATCCCTGGTTCCCAATAAAGAGAAACGAAGGATAGGCCAGGGAATAATCTGAAAATGGATTGCTTTTGTGTCTTTTATTGCTGGAAAAGTGGGAAGAAAAGGTAGTGCAAGAACCACAGAATAATGTCCAGAATTCCTGGAGATTATATCCCAGATATATGGCTTGATTTAAATTTGTGAATTCTCTTCTATTTTGTAGTTGTTATGCAGTTACCAGAGGCACTTCAAAAGTTCAGCAGTTTTAAATGGTCTGCAGTTTTCCCTGTCTTTACAGAGAATTGCTGTGTATTCAGAGAGAAACCATAACAGCTCAGAAAGCAATATAATGATTTCTTCATAGAAATTCCTAAAGATAACTAGGTTCAGACTTAAGCAAATTAGAAATTATCTTCTGGATTGCTTACTGAACATGGAATGGGCTGATCTTTAGCATTTCTTGTCACTAAAATCACCATGATTACAGCTCTTATTAACTGACTGCCTGTTTGGATAAATTAGTTATTTGTTAAATTTGACTGAAATGAACAACAGACTCCGAACGCGGCGTAAGAGGGGAGCTGACTCTCAGGGAGGTGCTCATGTGCCAACTGTCTCTCATAAAAGTTCTGCATATAGAGCTTAAGGTTTGATTTATTGTTCAGTGCAGCTCCAGCAATTTATGGTAACCATGGAGCTGATCTGAATTTGTTAGAAATAGGTGTGAATGACCAGGTTATCTACTCACTGAGTGCGTGGTGATCTCAATTCACTGAAGTGCCAGTCTAGCTCAGTGGCCTTGCAGGTAGATCTCAAAGAGCTTGTCGTGGTGCCAACAGCACTCACCCTGCAGCAGTTGTTATACAACTGCACAGAACAAGCCTTAAGTTATTTTAAAGAATTTTTATCTGAGCTTTTTGCCTCAGGATGCCAAAAGTGAAAGCAGGGAAATCCCATCCTGTATACAATATTGCAAGATAATTAGATATGATAAAGAAGAACAGGACAACACTCATTTACAAGAAAGTGTTCAGAGGAAGCAACTGCTTAGGTGCATGAGAAATGGAACAGGGATGCTTAATGTGGGTAGGCACTTGAGATTGTGACTATTCAAGATTATTGAAAATTATATTGTTTTGCTTCTAGTAAAAGTAGCTAGGGCCGTTCACACACTGCATTCTAGCAGAAACTGTATGGAATAAGCCATTCTCTGTTTATCACTTCCTAATAAAATAGGTATCTAAATAATTAGAGAGCACTCTGTCTCAAGGAAAGATCTAAACAGGCGTCAAACATAAGTTAAATTTGTTGAAGGAAAGACAACAGATTATACATGCAGAGCCTATTTTAAATATTTCATTTTGTAGCCATTCCTGTTGCTATTACTTCAGAAAACATAAGAGGTTTTTTTATTAGAAAAAGATGAAGTTAATTGAACAGTTTGTGTACATCAGAGAACTTACTACATCAAAATAAAGCTTGATTCCAGCGTCTAATTGTCATTTGAAGCCATGTGCAGATCTGCACATGGGAGCAAGATATGTGCTGACCAGGAAATCAAAATATCCTCTTTTAAATATGGTGGTTCTCTCCAAGTGTGAGTGAGTTAGGGTATAACCTGAGGATTTCAGCTAAAGGCATGAAGTCACTGCCTAAGCTAAAGCACATTAAAGCCCTTCATAGAGAAAGGACAAACAGTAATCCCCCTAAGAGTGCTTCCAAAGGGCTGTGACATCCATTACTTTATAGCAGTCTCACTTCCATAAAAACAGATTTACAAAGGGAAATGTCACTTTCTCTAAATAATTAGTTTAAAATTTATTTTTAAAATTTATTTTGTAACAGTCATCTCCTAACAAGTCATACTTTCAACACAATTAACAAGTAACCTTATTTATCATCTAACTATTGCAGACCTGCTGGACTAAATCCAGTTATGATATGTGCTTTTCTGGGAGAAAAAAAAGGAGGGGGAAATGTACAGGTGATATAACCATAGAAACATAGGGCTGGGAGTTGAGGCAGAAATGTTCCTTGAGATTTCTATTAGAGTACTGTGTAGACCTTGATATTTGCCCAGCCTCTCCTCAAAACCTCTTGCAGATTCTGCTGCAGCTGCCCTGTATGTAGATCCTTTAGAAAAAAGAGAGCTGTATCTGAAAAGGGTCTTAAAATGACTGGGTGGATACATTTCTGGAGGGAGTTTTTGTTATAATGTTTAAAAACAATTGCATTTTTTCATCTGAGTCATATATTAACCAAAGCATGTTAAAACTATTCAGTCAGGCTTTTACTAAAAAGCCCTCAGAATTAGTTTAAAAATGGAGTAATTAGACCCATGCTGCGATGACATTACTTTTCTGATATTACTTCCAACTGAAGCCCAGCCTCACTGCAATACTTTCATTAGTTGCTCTATGTAAATTAGCTGGGAAAGAATGCTGTATGTTTTCAATTATATTTTAATGGAAAAGAACAAGTTTTATTTTTTTAGACTCTAAGAGTTAGTGGTAGAATATGTAGCATGCATAAAATTGACTTTGCAGTCATTTTCGTTTGCAAAAGATTGGTTTGCAATAATTTTATCTTTGTGAAGGGCTTATAATCAACTAGAACTTAGATTTACATAAGATTAGAGTTATTATTAAAAATACCTGCAATACAAAGTAGAGCATAGTACCTTTTGATGGGCACTATTACCCAGATTCCGTGACTTGAATGGGAGTTGGAAAAAGCTTCTAATGAGAAAGGTACTAGAAAAACAAATTAGCTGATGGCAATGACTTACAGCAGCTAACACAGCTTCCATCTTTAAATGTGTCTACTTTGCTAGCGTGTGAAGTACTGAAAGGTCTAACAGTTAAATCCTGTTGATATTCAGATTTTTAAAAACCTCAGCTCCTCAAGTCTGCTGATGAAAAATAACTAGATACCAGAAATACTTATGACTGTTTAGCTGTAGAATGAGGTTTAAATAAGAAAAGGAAATTATAATGCAAATCAGAAATGGTGATGCATTTCTCTGATTTTTCTTTTATTTATTTATGAGCATTAAGCACCTTTTTTTGTAGATTTTCTTGATCAGATTGTGGAGCTTTCCATTTTTCATGTCATTTAGTCTTTGTGAATACATAAAACCTCAGACCATTAATTCCAGAGCTTTTCATGCAGTGTGTAGAAATTTATAGATATTCTCTGTGAAAACTGCAACTTTGTGGCCAGCTCACGTGGACCTCCATGATATTTCTCACATGCAAGAAATTATCAGTGAGATGTGTTACTATGAAATATTTTCAATTAGTTGAAATTTCAGATTCCTTCCCTTTCAAACCTAAGAGTAGATGAACATACATCATCATTTAAATTCATTCTCTCTTTATACAGTAACTGCATCCATCACAAGAGGGAAATTAATGTAACAACAAGGCTGAATTTAGAATAATATGCTTCAACCACAACAAGGTGAAAATACTGGCAAGGCAGAACAGCTCTGTCCTCTGGCCCCTTGAAGTCTTTTACTAGGCTCAAGTATTGTGCCTGCTGACTCGATGGAGTGTAATCCTTCCTCCATTTCTTTTCTGTATTGATAGTATGTCTGCAAGACAAGAGCTAGAGAAGATTTGGAGTCAGACAATTATTGAAAAACAATTCATACCCAGCCTATATCTACATTAATTCTGGTAGATCTTTAACATTTCATAATGATTTCATGATATTTATTGCCAGCACTGGAATGTGCAGGAGGAGGTCAGCTGGTGAGTGGAAAACGTGACAGCATTGCATGCTGGTGCAGGCTGCATTAACAGGGACACGTTCTTTCTTCATGCCACCCTAAACCCAAGGGTCAGGGAAGCAGACTGAGCTGTATCCCACTGGGAGGACTCCCTGGCTGCTTGCCCCAGCTCCCTGCTGCCAAGGAAAGGCTACTCTGTTCTGATCTGGCTTTCCTGCTAGTTTTACCACATTCATCATGGCAGTGACTCTGCACCCGCGTTTTCAGTCTGGTCACTCTTCCTGAGCAGCACCCTGCAGGTGCACAAACAGGAGACAGCTCCAAGCTGCAGTACTCTTGAGCTGAAGTTCAAGGCCAGCACCGAAACTCAGGCTTGTTAGGTTTAAGTTTGTTAGAAGCATGCAGCTATAGGATGAGATGGGGCTCAGAAACAAAGTATCCTCTTTGAAGAAACAGAATACGTACTCTTCGGTAAGCAGATTTAAATTATTTTGTAGCTTTTATGCCATCCTGAACTGCATTTTCATTCTGATCAACACCATTGTTATTCAAGCAGGCACAGATGGAGTTTTGGTGATGATCCAGACTACGGACCTAGTCAAAGGCCATCTCTGAGTTGCCATCATGGAGACATTCAGCCTAACCAGACTGTGTGCTGAATTGTTACACCCCAAATGCAGTGACTTGGTTCTTAGGTGGTAATGATCCCCCTTCTGTACCAAGAATTGTCAGTGTAGTCTCATGGATTAGTCCTCTCTGCACCCTCACAGTCTGTTCTGATGAGTCAAAAATCCACAAAGAGATGTGCCACCACCTCCTCCTCCTTTCTGATAGCATACACCAATTACCTCCTGGGTCTTAATTGAAGATAATTATTTCTCTTGCAGGCCTAGGTGTCAAGAATTCCGTAAGATGTATAATTATGCCCTAAATAAACATTTAATGATCATAAAAAAATATTAAAGATTGAAATGGAAACTCAAGTAAAAACTCAAATAGCATATTAATAATAAATTTTATTCTGATAAAGGAAAGGGCTGATGGATTATCTATTCCAATTGGAAAAACTAGTTCTCCTATTGACCTTTTGTCTCATTTGAAGTTCTCTCTTGCTTGATTTCAAATTTACAGGTTGCTATTAACACAACACTCCCTATATATTCACTATATAGTTTTATATGTGCTATCTACAGTATAAAATTTGGTTGTATATTAAAAAGAGTTCACTAGATAACTGACAGGCATTAGCTTTGTGCTACCTCATTTCCAATATTTATCACCTCTTGTTTCTCTGCTCCTCTACATTAGCAATTTTTATAATCCTTTCTGGTAGGTAGCTCCAAAAGATTAGAAATGGTTTTTTTTTACTCTAAAGTAGTCAGATAGAAATATTGCTATTTAAAATGAATTGTGTGTTCTCTGTCCAGAAACTGTTGTACCACTTCTATTAATGGGAAAAAGCAGTTGCTGTGATTATTCTATAACTAACAACAGAAAAAAAGAACTAAAATTGCAGCAGTTACTCAATCAGGAGGAGAGAATCACTGGAATATACAGGCAGATGTAGCCACCTTTTACTGTAGTCCTTGTGTCAACACATTAAGAGGTAATAAACTATCAATATTTAAGTAAAATTAACAGATCATGCACTTCTGTTGGTGCTCATAAAGAAGTTGACCTGGGAAAACAGCATCATCCAGGGGGGACATCCCCTGCAAAACTGAACAGGAATGGCAGAGTTCAACAGTGCACATCAGAAAAAAACAAAGATTGTGTTCTTTCAACTTGAAGAAATATTAGATGTTAAAATAGAAGTAGGAGATTGGTCATTTACTGAAGATAGGAATCTAGTTGTTTTAAGCCCTGCTATTTTACTCTTATTTGTTCAAAATACAACTACACAAAAGCTGCTGATTTCAGGATGAGAAGAAATAAATCTGGCTACCACAGAAGTTTAAAACTGAAGAGTTTGACAAATAACATTTAATTTTTGAAGACTTTTTGATAACTTCAGTGGTTTGGGACTTCTTAGAGAAGATTTGAGAGCTTACAAATATTCACACAGTTTCATTTTGGGAGATGTGTTTCTGTAATGCAGAACTATTGTAGATAAAGGAGAAGAAAGGGGGGAAAAAATGGTTATTTTTTTCAGTGACCAAGTAGCAAAATTAAATATAGCCATGTTTGGTGTGTGGGCATGCATTAACACACAGATATATACATCCCAATTAAAGATATTTTTTTAGTATTTCTGTTAAGCAGCAGATGTTGCTACTGGAGAAATTATTCCATTACTCTGTTTGTTACAAGGACTTGTGTTTTGCAAACCTACTACAGGAACAAAACTTGCAAAGTTGGAGTGTTGTTATAACAGTCTAAGCTAACCTATTCCAACTCTATATTCTTAAATCATTTAAAAATAAACAGATCATTTAATTATACCACTATTTAGTAACTTGCATTAAGGAAAATCTTCCATAAAGTTATACAGAGTGAATGTCTGTGATTATTAATAGAGTCTAAAAAGTATGTAATCAAACCTGAGGGATGGAAAAAGATGATTACTGATAATAACCTTGTCTAGTTCCCTGTCAACTCGCAAGTATTTAATCAGAAACTTGCTAGTGTTTTGTTAGGACTAGCTTTAAATAACTCAATGGTTCATTTTCCCTCATGGACTTGGAGGAAGATTTCTGAAGAAAGCCTAAAATACCCTTTCTGTCTAATGTCATCGAATACGTGAACTATGGGCTATCAACACTTCCCAGCTTGACAAAGACTTTAAAACACTTCCACTGTTATTATCCCCCTCTTTATTCATTGTTAGTGGAGCATTTTAAATGTATGAAAAGTAGTATTGAAAATGAAGTATTTTCTTTCAAGAAGATCTTTCCTACTCCCCCACTATATATATATTTTTCTTTTTTCTGCTTTTTTCCCCAGTGCATGGCTGGTTTGGTTTTGTTTTGGCTTTTTTTTTTTTCTCTTTGATTGTTTTAATTTGTATGATGCTTAGTTGTTTCAATACATCATACAAATTTCCTCTTCCTTGTTTCCTTTGAAAACAAACTCCACCATAATCCTTCTCTATAAGCATTGACAATATAATTATTTCTCTTAAGGCTGTTAATCAGAATAGAAATATAGACTTACATCCATATACTAGTAAATGGGGGTGGAAGAAATTTTTTAAAATAATAAAATATGATTGATTTGGTCCCTTCTAAATGGACATACCTTTCCTTTCATGTTCTTCTTCACCTAGCTCATTTCTTGATAATTCACCTATACCTTCTTTTCCCCCTTTGTTCTGTAGGGAAGAAATAATGCTGTTTAAATGTGTTTCGGTGAATTGTCACCCATAGGAGATCTCAGTTTCCTGTCCTGGTTTTGGCTGGGATAGTTAATTTTCTTTCCAGTAGTTGGTACAGTGCCATGTTTTAGATTCAGTTTGAGAGTCATCTTGATAACACACGGATGTGTTAGCTGTTGGTAAGTAGCACTTATCCTAAGTTAAGGACTTCTCAGTTTCCCACGCTCTGCCAGTGAGCAGGCACACGAGGAGCTGGGAGGGAGCGTGGCCAGGACAGCTGACCTGAACTAGCCAAAGGGGTAGTCCATACTAGAGGGTGTCATGCCCAGTGTGTAACTGCAGGGAGTGGGCTGGGATGGATGGATCGCTGCTGGGGGACCCACCGGGCATCAGTCACTGGGCAGTGAGCCATGGCCTTGTGCATCACTTGTCTGCTCCTGGGGTTTATTTCTCCTTTGTTTAGTTATATCCCTTTTCATTATTATTATTACTTTTATTATTATATTCTATTTATTAAACCGTTCTCATTTCAATCCATGAGTTTTAGTTCTTTTCCCAGTTCTCCTGCCAGTCCCTCTAGGAGTGGGAACAGTGAGCAAGTGGCTGTGTGGAACTGAGTTGCTGCCTTGGGGTTAAATCCCATTTCCTCATTTCCATTAACCCCTCCTCCTGACATACACATTGTAGATATGTGTTTGCTGCCTGTTACTCCCAGATAACAGAGGATGTGAAACTTAATTTCTTAATGAAGACTATGATATTCCATGTCAGATTCTCTAATTGTGCAGGTATTTGTTTAGAGGTGATGAAAATAGGACTGCATCACAAGAGCAAACACAACGTGTGCATCAACTTCAAAGCATGAACAAGCTCAGTGATGGTTTATGTTGAGATTTCATATCCTGAAAATCATTATAAATACTCCTATGAGATGTTTTGTGGAACTGTAAAGCAGCCTTGCCTTCAGGGATGCTTATTTATGTTTGTGAGAGTGTTATATATCTTGATTTATGTATGTTTGTCAGTGTCACATATCTTAATTTCTATAGAAGTAATTGAGTAAAGACTTTTGAATCAGAATTTAAACAATCCTACAGTCATCACCCTTCTCATGCAAGTGAGTTTTGTACTGTAAATCTGACTCTGAAACTTCTTTATTGCATGGTTGAAACTAATTTTTGTAGGTCATTCTGTGGAAAATGGAACTGGAGTTGCTTGAAACTTTGGGGATAATCAGTATTAAGAAAATGAACTAAGTTCTTTTGGAGTAAGCACTTCTTGTGTAGTTGCACAGTGGCTTGCCTTGCTGAAAGGATCCAGTTTTTTCGTGCTCATTCGTATTACCTTTCTGCTGCAATGCTCTATGCAGTTAAGCTTTGGTACAATCTTCACTCTGAGAGAAAATGGATGGGTTTTGTTACTGCTCTGATTTGCTCACCAAGTAATAGGAGAGAGTGCAAAGGTGCCCTCCAGTTATTAGATCATTCTTTTGCTCTCTGATAGATACTCTGGGTAACGGTGGCAAGTTCTGAAAACTCATTTTATCTCTACTTTCATCTCGCCTTGATCCACCTAGGCAGCAGTTATTTAATTCAAGAGCCAATTTTGGCTTAACATTGGGAAAAACTTAAAGGATTATACATGGTCTTTACCTAATAGAGAGGTGGCAGGCTGGATGTTGCCGCAGCATTGATGTTGCTCCAGTCTCACCAAACCTATCAGTTGCTTCCTAATTGCTAATAGTCTGAAATGAAGAACAATAAATTGCTTTTGTTTCTCTCACCTTTTCTTGGTATTGGAACAGGAATGATTTATGAGCCACAGTGGAACAAATACCTGCAGGAAAGTCCTTTTGTTGTTGTCTTTTTGGCCAGTTCTAAGACAATGGTGAAGCTGCTATAGTCTGAGGGTCTATCGTGCTTCATCCTACTGATGCATAACTCTGACAGTACTACTGCTCCTTTTCAATTATTATTTCTGCATGAAGTATTTTAGGTAAGTGACAAACAGGATGATCAGAAGTGGTGAAAGTGAAGGCCCTTTGATTCAACAGAATTGCAACATAAAATATGATATCAAAGGATATGAAAATTAAGTTTTGAATGAAGACAATAAAATACACCTTTCTCTCCACTTTAAACAAAAACAGTAATTGGAATAAGGAGAACAAAGTGGAAAGAATCTCAGTACCAGATTAAAAAAAAAAAAAAAAAAACAAAACTGAAGTCTTATTATAAACAAAAGGTGTCATTTTATCACTATTGCCATCTTTTTACCAAATAATGCAGTATTTTAGCTTATGCCACCATCTACTGGACACTGGGTGAAAGTGTTCGGCTCAGTCCTGCAGATTTCCTACTAAAATTTAAAATTAAGAAACACTACAAGGTCTATATGGATTTCACATAGATGTCTGCTCTTGTCCTGTGATTTAGGAATAGATTTTTAAAATGCCACTTTGCATTGGCATAGAAGTGAAAATTGGTATTGTGGTAAATTTCCATATGTACTTTGGAAGGCAACAGTTGCCACCTGTTGCTAGAAACTTTGATGGAAGTGTTTAAAGTTTTAATTAATATCCTGAGTGTGTATTGCAGAGTCACTGTGATAATTAATATTATTTAATTATCAGCTGATAATTAATACCATTTTTATTCTTTGCCATGAATTCAGGTACTGCGTGTGCCACACTTCAAGAGCAGTGTTCTGGTGTTAACAGTCTCTGTTACCCTTACCTTCTGTTTTTCCAATACACTGAGATAGAGAAGTGCCAAAATGTGTATCTCAAAATGCCAAGACTTTAGACAAATTTCTGCAGAATTTACTCTCAGTTGCTCCAAATTTGTGGGTTTGGCAAGCAACTTCACTCACTGCCTATGAGAAACTGGATGATAGAGTACTGAGTTCTGCATGACTGGGGGGAAATTAGGTAATTCTGCAGATGTATGGATGTATTTCTTGTGAGCTTTGGATCTCACACACACACTCTGTTCTACAACGCAAACATAAGTGCCTGTGATGTGCTGTTACTTCATCCTATTGACTGGTAACCCAGAGAGAGACTTGCCCAGCTCTGGCTGTCACTGCCTTTCCTTTTCCTTCCCCTTCCAGACCTTCCTTTCCAGAGGGAGAAGCAGAATGAAATTACTAATCAGCCTTCTGGAAAGGCTGATTCATTTGTACAGCAAAGCAGTTTGTCACTTTGAAAAGCTGGCTGGAATAAGATGGGAACTGTGGCAGGAATTTCTCTGTAAAAATTGCTCTCCTGCCCTACCCTCTTATGGCTTCAGCATGATCCGAGGGTGTTACCTCCCCAGACAGCAGTCCTGGGCACTCCTCCTCTGTGTGCACAGCCCGAGACATTTGTCCTGTAGGCTCTGACGTTCCCCACAGCTCGGGGTTTAAGCACTAGGCTTGAGTTTGGAGCAAACCCAGCCTTTAGCATGGGGTGCAAGCCACTTTACAGCACTCATTTGGCTTTAAGAGTGGGTTAAACTGTCACCATAAACAGAACCACTCTGACTGCAGAAGACTCCCTTGAACTTAAGTTAGTATTTCATTAAAAGAAACTGAAGCCTTTATTATAGACTTGAATTTCCATGTTGCTGAAAACCACAGGTGAGTATGTGAGAGCCCATTCACTACTAGGCATGACTATCTCCTTTGCCTCTCTCAGCTCCATCCCCTGGCCTGTGCCCTGGCAATTTATAAAGCGATGGCAGTGCACAAGCCTCTTATCACTTCAGCAGACTCCCCAGAATAGTTTCTATAGTGATAACTTCAGGACTCCATGGTAATGGACACAGCCAATTAATTTCCTGTCTATCCTTTCTCCTTGCATAGCTTTACTAATGCCAAAACTAAATGTCAAGTAGGAAAATCTTCTGGTTTGTCCCTCTAGCCGAAGAACAGTAGATAAGCATAAAATCCAAGCCAAACATTGCATCTCTGGAGATTTCACATATGACTAATTACAATTTGGAAGCATATATGCTTTTAATTAAGCTCTATTTTTTAACAGACAGAAAATACTAGAGACTACAGTCGTGAGTACCCTCAGGATGTCAGGCTGTGAATTCGACTCTAGAAGTCGATCTGATAAGAGGCAGGGGGGGAGCATTTCCTCCCTGCTGGTTTTTGTTGGCTTTACTTAAGGGACAAAGTAATCTGATGTCAGGTTTTTAAAGGACTGGAGGATATTCCTGCAGCCCCACGCCTCGCTAGCAATTTGTCCTAGGGTGAATCATGGAGATTTGGCATGATAATGCCCTATCCAGAAGCAATTTTGAGATTTTTGCAGTGGGAAATCAAACCAGTCTGATGCTGTGCCAGATTTGTAGCTAAATTGTTATTCCTTGTGATAACAGCGATTGCTTCCTATTTGTCACTGCAGCAGGCTCCTACATGCATCACTCTGACAGGTGCTCTTTACGGCAGCCTTTCTGGAACTAGGTCAAGGAGGTTGATGGGTAATTTGTGCTTGGAAGACCAGAAAGCATGATAATGGGAAGGGAGGTGATTTTGAGTGGCTCTGTCCAACAGTTCATTGATCTACTTGTGTGGATTATGAGACAGCGTTTTCACAGGCAAAAAGCTGCCAGCCCCACATACAGCAGGTTTTGTATGTGTGCATATATATATAAAAAAAAAAGACTGTTCACTGATTGATAACTTGAAAATAATGCCTTTTTTTTTTTAACTTTCTAAGAAAACGAAAGGTAGACTATGGAAGGATGTGGGGTTTTTTAATCATTAGATTAATTCCAAAGATATTTTCAGAAAAAGTCATCAAGTTGTACTGAAAAATCTTTTTGTTACTATGAAATTAAGCATTCATTCTGGCTACAATAATAGTAGAGATTTCACAGAATAAACAGAAATGGCATTAATGACCCTCAACAGGAAACTGCACTGGAAAGTTGGTCAGGATGTGTGGGCAATTTGCATGTAAGTGACGGTCAATAATAAGATAATTGTTCACTAATAATTTTGAAATTAGATCAGCGGTATTCAGACAATTAAATTTTTAAGTATGCAGTTGATTAAGTAGGATCAGACTGCAAAGTGCTGCGTTTTAAAAGGATCAAGCCTGAAGAATGAAGACTTTCATCAACTCATTAGTTGGATGGTTTGGAACAGCACCACTGTTGACTGAAATTTGCAGTTCTAAGTGATGAAAGGTGTGAGAGGTTTAAAGGCTGACAGATACTCTTCAAACACTGCCTTGCCTACAGGACTGCCCAGTGCCAGTCCTACTGGATTTGTGTACATAATACCTTTGTTTGCTGTCATCTTGGCCTTAGTCCCAACGAAGCCTTGACTAAGCATACATGGCTTTCCTAAAACTCCTGTAGCTGATCCTCAGCCCTCAGGGAAGATGGTCAGGGTACCCTGCAGTTAAATGATATGGCCCTAAAGAGGCCATTATTTACATCCTCTGCAGAAGCATCAACTGGTTGTGCTTGTTCTTGGGAAAGTCCATGAAGCAGAAATTCACTGTCCTGCCCAGAGCTGGGCATCCACACAGGCAGGGAGTTTAACTGCTTGCAAAAAGCTCCTGTCCTTTTCCATTTCCTTGTCCCTTCTCATAATATAGACTGCGAATTAAAAATATTACAGGTCAGGAGGCAGTCTTATTTGTGGACCAATAGTTTGTACTGAGAGTGATTATAATTCAGAATGCTTCCTGAAGATAAAGGTAGCAAACACTAATGTTTTGGTGTCCACAGCTGGCTTTTTGATTTTGTTTTCCTTCATTGGCTGTTAATGATATAAAGTGATTTACCAAGCAAGTTAAGCAAACAACCTTGAAATGCTGCTAATGAATTTCAAAATACATTAAAAAATGTGATGAAAACCATGCTATAAATATAAAGAAACATTCCATGTAGATTTTGTTTTGTCTTTTATGCTGCCTTTTAGCTCCTGGGGAAACTCTAGACAGAAGAAAAGCACAAAATGCTCAGACTCCTTAGAGAGGCTCACAGCAGGTAGGAATAGATTGTTTAGGGGAGCAGAACCACTATTTGTTCAGTGGTTGTCATGTGTGATCCCTCTGTTGGGAGCCTCAGAGTTGAGGCGTGTTCCCCTGCTCCACTACAACATGCCAAAAGGTAACAGGGTGTTTGCTGAAGATGCTTATTCCTCTTTGGAACCCTTTGATACAGGTTGCCCAATATCCCTTTGCAAATCCTTGTTCTACCCACTATGCAGGTGTTAAAAATGTAAGCCTAGAAAGTAAAAGTAAGCCTTGCTGCATGCTGAAATAATTCATGCTCATCTCTATCACCTGATAAGTTTTAAGATTGGAGGTGTAGGTTTATTTAAAATAGGGGTTGTCACTAATGAAACCACATCAGAGAAGATAAAATGCATTAAGCCAGACTTAAAGACTTTCTGTGGCTGCTTTCACATCTCAGGTTATTTACACTCACCTTACTGCAGATTAAACTCAAATCTTCTCTCAGGTTTCTAGTGTTCAAAGTAGCTGCTGCTTCCTCCTTTAACAAAAAAGCAAAGAGAGGTGTGTAGAGCAAAAGTAATGGCCTTTCTTTTAAGCTGCCCTGACCTGGAATAGATCAGTCTCTCTTGCTTCCCAGCTGCAAAAACTTCCTCCCTCTTTTCTCCAGATCTCAGTCTGAGGAAAGAGTCATGTCCCATCCCCTGTCTTCTAGGGGGTCTTTGATTACCATGTGCAGTGCATGGTGCATGGTTTGCTTGAGATATCCAGGTTCTAGGAAGGTGGTTTTGGTTTGGGGTGGTGTTTTTTTTTCCTTCTCTTCACAAGGTTTTGGAAATACATTGGCAGAACTTTGTAGTAACACCATTATACGGAATTCCATCACAAGGTTTACTTTTTTTCTATTTGCTAAGTGAAGCCTTAAACTTTTTTTTTTTTTAATGAAAGAGAAATGGAAAACCTCTAAATGCTAAGAATATCCTTGTCTACCAATTTAGACTGCTTAAAGACTTGGAATTAAGCTTGTTGTAATAATAAAAGACCTGCTATAAGCTATCTGTGACTGAAGTAGACAATCATTTTAAAGGAGAACTGAAGTGAATTACCCAGCATCTGTATGTTTTTCACCTGATAAGACCTTCATTTTATTCAGCATGTCTGTAGATATAAGGAGTATTAAGCACATGTAAATGAATCACAGGGACTGAGTACATTATACACCTAACTCACTTGAAGAGATAATACAAAATAGTTCAAATCCTTATACATAGGTAATGTGCTACCTTAATCATCTATTAATTTCAAAAAGAACTTGTGCTTGGAGCAAAACATATCTGAAAGAAGCCCTTAGTCATCTTAATGATGTGTATTTTTTTGTCAAAAGAACCAGGCAGACACCTCCTTCCCCAACTAGTTTTGAAGTGGTTTATAAAATAAGCTAGTTGCATTACTTTTGAAATACTTATTAAAATTTGACTGAAAAATATGTTGATATTCAAAATATTTAAACCTACATCATTCTAGTGGTGGCATGGCCTTGAACGTGGTTTATACATTAATTGGCATATAAAGTGCATCTGTAAATAGATTGTTAAATAAGGCTTTATGAAATAAATATGGTCTAGCAGCAGATAAGACCGAGCAGATGCAGAACGGATTGACGTCATCACCTAGCCTGTTGTTCCCTGTCAAAACAGGAGCAGATACAGTAATAGCATCTGGCTCGTGCCCTCTTCTGGTCATTATCTCTTCGAGTAATACAATATGAAATTTAGCATCTCATACATTTGCCCTCTTTGCCCTGAGAAATCTGTTTTGCCAGTGTTGAAAAGGGCACACCAGCCTAGATACACTGACAGGGACTGAGGCTGGACCTAGTTCAGCTCTTCCTATACACCAGATGTGTTAAATGCACAACATCTCACAGCAGCAAAAGACAGGCAGTTGGGGAGCAATGGCCCAAATGGCTTTTTATTTTCCTTTCTTTATTTTTTTGGTCCTCAAGAAAATGATCTAGAGATTATTTTGTTTCACCAATTGGCCGTGAGTCTCTAATTCCTCTGCACTGAGGAAAGTTATTTTATGACTTGTAACAGACCTTCAAGATTTAACGTTTCTGAACTGGACTATAAGGTCTTACCTGTCTTTCATTTTCAAGAAATGTGTCTTCTTACATCTGGAGAGAATCCAAGGGAGAGCAGGAGTCATTAAATGCCTAGAATATATGATCTGCACTATGAAATTGAAGTAATTTGGCAATTAAAATGCAGAAGACTGAAAGGGAGATGCAACATGTTTCAGACATCTAAATAATAGTCAATCACAGTTGTTTCACCAGAATTATTTACATAAACTTCTTTTAAACTTCACTTCGGAGCAACTAATTACTCTATAGGTGTGACCTACCTTTTATAATTTCCTGTGAATCAGTGTCCTCATCTGTTATGGTCAGTGCCTATCTGCTCACCTTCATCTCTGAGGCTGCTTGTTGGTGTTCTCCATCGTGGATGTATTTTCTCTGGAACAGACATATTTGTCCATCCCAATTTCTTTTAAAAAAAAAAAGAAAAATAAATTGATATCCTGAATTTTTAGGTGCATTTTTATGAGAAATCAGAAGCTTTTCCGTGTTTAGAATAACTCTTGAAAAATTAAAAAGGCAGATTGTGGAACATGACACACTTTTCTTTCAACTGTCTTCTAAGTACATTTATATGCACATCTTTATATGTGTTTATGAAGTGACAATGCAGCAAAACTGATTTATTTATATGTATTTTCATTTGATTTATTATAATCTAATAAAATCTTCAGGACTGTTGCAATCAGAAGTAATCAAGTGTTTTATTTTTCAACACTAAGATAAATGTTTCCATTTAATCCACAGGAATTCAAGAGTCATGGTTATCCTACTGACAGAATCACCATTGCCCAAAAGAAAAGCTTCAGAAATTATTATGAAGGACATAATCTGAATAAGGTATGTGGAATGAATTAATCTCTCTCAAACTTTGGTGATCAGAAACCTTTTATTATATCTAAGACACATAGTATAATGCATGTCAGAACAGGACATAAATTCTTGTGACATGAAATTATACCATTTAATGAAAACATGCTACAGATGGATGGAAACTTCTGCTGAATGCTCTGTCAATCCTTTGCCATTCTGAGAATAGTTGGCAACAATAAATATGGAGAAGAAATGAAGATCATTCTACTCAATTTTACACATCATTTACTGTACCTGTACCGATTTCCTTTAAAAAATGGGCATTTTCCAATGTCACTTGCAGTGTTTTAGAGGAAAAGTTAGTCTATAAGTTGAGGTGTTCAAAGTGAGCAGCTTGGCCAATATTTGGCCCACTAAATCAATAGGTTGTCTTCTCCAATTGTTACATACTTTTTTTCATGAGAATTGATATAATTTAATTTCAACCATACTGTTTATTACAGAACACATATGGAAACTTTCTGTTTCATAAAGCAGCTCAGGAAGTGGACTTAATTTCATTTGTTACACAGAGAAAGATTTACCAGTGAGTTACACCATGACTTGTGCTCTGCTACAGCAGGGAACCAGCAAGGCAAAATAAGTATGCTCTGCTGAAATGTCAGGCAGTTTTTGAGTGCATAAAGTACATTTTTGTGTGTCTGTAGCACTTTAATAGACAAAATCTTAATATACTCTCACTCGCTGCTACAGCTACTAGTATGGTAACCACCTACTAGATTTTAGAGAGCTTTAGGTATATTCCTAAATATAACTCCTTATTTCTAGTACAGCTGGTTAAATACTATTATGTGGGAGGGAAAGACAAAAGTTTGACTTTCATATGTCTGCAGTCTCTGAGAGTGAGAAAATGGCAGAGATGATGCATCTATTCTATTTTTCACATAGCCTGGGTAGGCTAAGGACTCAGAGACAGCATCTTACAAAGCAGCTAAATGCATTTCATCACCTCTCAAACCAGACATTTTGAATACTGCAATATTGGAATCGTCTCCATTTTTAACTGTTTGGCCTTAAGAAATCAAAAATGTCATGTACAAAATGAGAGTGTTTTGGGGCAGTCTGTTTTTATCTGGATACATACTGATCACATTTATTGTGTAGTTCAGCACATCAGTTTTCACAGAAATGCTTAAACCTTTTACAAAATGTTGAAGTTTGTACTTCAGCTCACTGAATTTTATTTTATTCTTTTAAAAGTTCCAGTAATGTCACCTCTATATGCATGTCAGGACATACTTTATGAAACTGTTGGGCAGTCTTGTGACACTGAACTTGAGATAAATCCTCTGCCACGTCTGCCTTTGTGTAGAGACATGTGGGTCGATAATTAATGAAAACAAAATAAAACTACTACTGACAAGTGGGCTTTGAAAAGCAATCTTTGCAATAAATATAAACTTCTGTAGATATATCACCATTGATTCATAGAGTCTTTGTTAGCATCAAAAAACGTTTGCTTGAAGCCCTAGAGAATTTCTTACACCTTGGCTTTGTCAGGTTGGAAAATATATTTACATATAACATTTATCTGAAGCTCTAGAAAGCTGAGAAAGATAAAACATTCTGTTGGATTTAGTTTACTTTCTGTTTGTTGATGATATTTTAATTTCTGTAGTACATTGTTGGGGAGCAGGACAAGAAAAGTTAAGGGTGGGGTTTTTTAATCATTATTCATTTTTTCATAACATTCTCCTTTTTAATATTATAGCACAGCTATGATTTAGACTTCCTAAAAGTAATTTAGAAGAAATGAGTTATTACTGAATTATGTTACAATTTAATGACCAGAGTATGATAACATATCACAGACTGGAATTTAAATCAATATAAAAGATTCTGAACATTTTTTGAGAGCAAAACTGACTTTAGGTCCTCTCTATCCAGATCATCCCTCTAGTATCTAACACACTTGCTACAGACACAGATCAACTATGGAGGCTTCTTACATCTTATACACTGCAACTTTCATTTATTTTACCACTAAATATCATCTTAGATTTTATCCATGCCCTGTTTTTTTTTATTCTTCTTCCTTCTGTATGATTTTTTTCAATTGAATAACTTGGAAAGCTGAAAAACATTCATTTTTTTGCTCCACTAAGTTTATGTTAAGGTGGTTTGTTTGTTTTTTTTTTTTTTAATTTAAAAAAACACTATGAAAATTTGTTCTTAAGAATATTCATAAAACCTGTCAATTCATCCAGCATTTTAATTGACAAATTATATTTACACAATGTATTTGCAGCATAAATTCTCTTGGGTGGAGAATATTGCATGACCTGGTTTAGTTCATTGATCTGTGTTCACAGTACCTGTCAATATCAAGACTTTTGATTGATCTATTTTCTTAAGAAAGGAACAGTGTAACTGAATCATAGTTTTGTCTTCCATAGCAATTTCCACACTGAAATTTAAAGCCATTTATCCAGTTTCATTAAAGCAATATTCTCAACGTGCAGTTCAACAGAGGACTGAAGCAGAAATTTCAAAGCATGGTCACTTTTGTGACTACACAAAACTCCACCCTGAGCTAGGCAGGCATTAGCCAAGCACTCAGATTTCGACTGCATGGTAATTTATGCCACTGGAAGGTCTGCATTAGCATCAGGGAGCTGCTGCAGAGTGCTAAGGTCAGTTGTGCATTTCATACTTCAGCTGCAGAGGAAGAATTTTATTGCTTTCCATAGTCATGGTGCAGTGAAAAAGGTGCTTTATGATGCCACAGACAATTAATTGAGGTACATTACCTAGAAACTAAAAAGGTCACACACGGAACATAATTGACACCTCATAACCCCTATTAATGATTACAGAAATGCAAATTAGTACTTTCCAGTTTCCAATGAGTAGCAGAACTCCTCTCCAGCTTTGAATTATGCTTCCATTTGCTTACAATCTTTACTCTTTAAAATGTTTAATTTACCTTTTTTTTTTTCCAAGAGTAACCTCAGCCTACATTATAATTTATATGATGTATAATTTTTCCTATTCATAAAAAGTCTGTTAAGCTGCAATTATATTTCTGTGTAATAGGCAGAGAGTAAGAGAATGAACTGATACAAATGGATGAGCAACACACTGAATGCTTCAGTAACCTCCCTTTAAGGCTGCATGTGCTAATACCTTTTCTTTTTTATGGGATTTCTGAAAAATTTGTCCTTCCTTTGGAAGGCAAACTTGAAAACCCAACAGAATTTAATGTACTGAGCAACAAATTATAGGTTTATCTAAGAGCTGCTGTGATTTTGTTGTTGTTGTTGCATACCAAAGGAGCTGACACAGAAGGATGGGAAGACATGAATTAAGAGTTAGCTACTAAACTTGCTCCAATTTTTTTGTCAGTTGTGTGGCCACTGATTAGGTTAGTACATCAGAGGTCAGGCCCAACTGATTTTACTGCAATGGTAGTAAATTTTTTTTATATTTATTATTATACTACTGGTACTTTCTGGTGCTTGTATTAAAGCCTGAGATAACAAGATGTCACAGCAAGATGACATGATGGAACTGTGAGAGTTCCTGTCCTTGTAGACTGTAACATTTTCAATGCTGCCTAAGGCCAAAGAAAATTCCATCGAGTGTGAAAATTCTTCAGAAGAGGATTTTTTTTTTTTTTTTTTTTTTTAATTCCTTGATGTACTTCCATCTGAAACTTAGGACCTCTGCTCTTTTCTGAAGTAAAGACTCTGAAAGAATAAGATTAGGGCACTTTGCTTTGTCTGAGCCAGGAGCTATAGCTCCTGGCCACTCCTAGAAATTTCCAGGAAAGTATGTTGGTCTCTAAAATCCAACATTTTTTGTGTGCTTTCCAAATATGCACAGAGGCAGGAAAAAAAAAAAAAATTATTTCACCTCCAATGCAGGAGTTGTTCTGCAGAAACAATAATGCAATAATGGAAAACTTGATGTCATAGATTCTCAAAGTAGACCTGATTTTGAAATTAGATTGGTGTGTTTGGGGACATGGCCATACAACACTGATGTTTATATACATGTATTTTGGACAGAATGGTCAACCACTGGAACAGGCTGTGCAGAGTGGGTGTATTTCCCCATCCCTGTGTTCCTTGCCAGGGTGCATATGACACAAATATCCACTTTGCTAATATTTGTGTCATGGATAATACAAACCTGTATCTGCCACTCCCTGCTGCTAGCTCACACGTTAGGGTTTCAGTGTGTTTTGGGCCAGCTTTGTCTGATGTACCTTTGCCTTCCACAGAGATAATGGGTTTGGTTCCTTTGCTCCTGCTCTCCCACTGGTGTCATTAGGTTGCAGCAGACCTAAACATAGTCCCCAGCACCTTCACTATGGGCCTGTTGGCACTGCAGATGTAGTACAACCAATGTAAAGACTGATGTGGCCTTTCTTGAACTTTCTCAGTTTCTCCCAAGAGCCTCTAAGGGCTGAGCACCCACATCCAGCTCTCCATCCTGATCTGCTTTATCAGGAATTAAAGGCTGTGGATTATAGACTCCCTAAATTATTCACAGAATTTAAAGGGACATGCAGGTTTTAAGTGCTGCTTCTGTCTGTATAACAAAGCACACACAACTCTTTCAGAGCACTGCTCTGCTCTTCTCACACTTGGTACAGTCTTTGGTCTGTGAGGAGCCTCACTGCATCAAGCCTTCAGCTGAGTTGATAGAGCTACAGTACAGCCTGAATAACCAACAGTCCAGAGAAACCCCCTAATTGTGACTGTAAAGCTAATCTCTAGCAGTTTCTGACCTTTCCAAATTTTTACCTTGCAGAAGCATTTTAGCATGAGAGCATTGATTTATTTGCTTTTCCCAGATGACTGGTATGTTGATTTATAAAGTCATTTGATGGAAGAATTTTTTCTAAGGATGTCTAAAACACAGGGTTATGCTAGAAACAATTTATTGTCTTGAGGTTTAAAAATTGCATGTATATTTAACAGTAAAGCAGGTAGCCATCTTATAACAGAGTTTTTATCTTTCCCTGGTAGCTATTAATCTTATGATGTAGCCTGAATGTTGAAGATGAATGGTGCAGAACCCTCACCTTGATTGTTGGTAAATAGTGCAGAACACCATCATGGCTCATTTCCCACTTGATTCGTTGTGTTGTTTTTTCCCCCCTCTTACTTAGAAGTCATGAGAATGTCTCCTTCTATCTCTTCCTTCTGTTTAAGACCATAAAGACTTCATGCTTGTACTGTTCAGTGTAAGAGCATGGTGGTGGTGAAGCCAACTAAATGGTTTCCCTAAAAGAATGAGTTTTTTGAAGTCCTGAAGTTCCTACTGTCTTGTGGCACAAATATTTATTCTTTTCTCTTGTCAAAACAAAAGGCTTCTGAAGTCCAGTGGCCCTTCCAGCTCCCAACAAGTATAAAAATAAATAGGTAAATAGCAAGCTTAACATCATAGCCCCATGTCACAGGAATATTTTTCCTACCAACAAGTAACTGAAAAGTAATTTCATTTAGTAAACATGACAGATTTCACAACAGTTTGAATTTATTCAGTCATATATTATCATTATTCAGCCACTGGGAGTCAGTCCAAATAAATATGTAATAGAAACAACCCCTTTTTCTTTAAAATGTTATGCATTTCAGTATCTTAATTGACATATCAAGCTTTAATATGACTTATCTTCCCAACCATATCCCTTTCCTTGTTTTTTTTGAGTAAATCATCACCTCTTCCCTCCACCAAAGCAAAGAGTCCACTGTAAAATTCCCATACACAGACAACACTTCCCTTTCCTAAGAGTTGTATATATCTATTTTTTTCCAGCAATATCATTTCCTGCTATTAAATCTGTTACTACTGAGAGACACATAATAAGCTTTTAAACTTTAAAAAACCATAAAAGTAATGGATATGCAGTCAGGGATATGGTGTATCGTTGTTTCTTTCATTTAAAATGCTGCTTCAGACCTATTTGAAATTTTCTATATAATCTCAGCCTTGGTTTCTCTTGTGTTCAAATGCAGTTTGTTCCCCTCTCTTCCTTTTTGCTCTCAGCCAAAGAGTCTGCTGTTTGTGGTCTCTTTTTTTCAGGTTAAAATTAAATTACTGATATTGTAATTCAATGTCATATTTAAAAATTGATTTGCTTTGTAAAAATAGCTTGGAGTGCCATTACAGCTGCACTGGCTAGACTGTGTGACTTTCTGAGGTATCACCTGGGGGAGACTAAAAATAACATTTGTCTGCACTGAATTAGGAGACTATTGTGCATGCCACTAGACAAGGATGAAATGACAGGAGTTTCAGGTTGTAGGGAGTTTAAAATAAAATGTTTACTGCAATACAAACTTCTCCTAAGTCTCAAAGGCAAACAAATCCTGAGGTCTTTCATTCAGAAGAGATACAGCATATATTGAGGGTTTTCTTGCTTTTACTGAATGGTTTCAGTCATAGAGTTCATTCCCTCAGCTTGAATGATTGATTATTGTAATATCAGTTAATAAGTTTAGAAGTGAAAAGTGTTTGATCCTTCTCAAATAATTTGCTTGCTTGTTCTTGTTTGGTCTAGTTTCACTTTTGTGTTCCATCGGCAGCCACAATTTCAGAGAACTATGAACTAGGAGCTGGCACGTAAATTAAGTTTTGGAGATTCACCACACGGGTTGCCTTGATTTATAATTTTTAATTTTTTAATCAGGTTTTATTTTCCCTATTGTTTTTTGGTTCTTGATATTGGTTAAAAAAAAAAAAGACTGATTTTGAGAAATTAGAGACTTCTTTAACCTTTGGTAATGTCTACCTGCTTCCTGTGAAAACCGCAGAGGGGGAGAATTTTCTGAAATCAGAGAAAATAATCAGAACATAAAGAAACTAACCTAAAAAAAAAAATCAGGAGAGTGAACTATAGCATCTAATTATCAGTTTTTCAAGGTTCAAAAATATAAATATATTTCTCTTCCATATTCGAACTATGACAATATAGTCTCCAACCTGGACAGGCTGGAGAGCTGG